>NC_086343.1:10634552-10711850 GCF_032445375.1 Bacillus rossius redtenbacheri
TATATACTGGAAAAAAAATGTGTAGTATTAAATATTTATTATCTCACTTCACTCCTTTTATCGTTTTACTTTAACAAACGTTTAGCATGTATGTTAACTCTCAATTTTTTAATCATGCCAAATAAGTTTATCTTCAAATCCGAGTACATAAGTACACACAATTTTTTAAAAATCCTAAATCAACTTCCATTGCCAAATATTCCCTTTACCCTTGCATATATATATTTTATATATTGGTTACTTTTGCTTTAGATTTTGGATTAAGGTTTTAATAAATAGCTAGTATTTTACTGGACTCAGATATTTAACAGGTAACCTTAATACTGGATATCAATTTGTTTTACAATGTTCCACTACTTTGTTACTACACTACAATGTTCCTACACTGTGGTACTATGTACCACAGATATAATATTATTTTGTTTATTATATCACAATAAATACTATTTCACAATTGATTATAACTTTTTTTATTACATGATGTGATAATTAAAAAAAAAAAAAACACCGTGCGTTTATTTAAACTGGAACAGACTCTATAGAGTGTTTGAAATACTTGTGTACCCAACTAATATTTCGATCCTTCTGTGTCTGAAGTTTCACTTCTAACGGGCGTGGCGGCTACGCACCCATGTGTTTTTGCTCCTGAATTAATGTGTAACTGTGGGAGGGACCCCAGTATCTTCCCCGTGGGAAAGGAGCAGATTACAACCCGCATGGGTGGGTTCAGTTGGCTAGTGTGAGATATGTTTGTCTTCGGAACATTGCTTGGCGGAGGACTTTTTTTTTATTGTTGGCCTTAGGGGTGCAATTTCCCTGCAGCAAGGGTATTTGTGCTCTCCGGGAGGTGGGTACAGTTCCAGAAGCCCTTGAAGCTGCTGAATAGAGCAGAAGTTATCGCTCGATTTCCAGGAACGGCGCTGGGGATAACCACGTTATTATTATTATTATTATTATTATTACAAAATCAACGATTACATTCAGGAATTTTAAATCGCTTCACGCTCGACTCAACGGTTTCGCTGCACAATCGAGTAACTTTAGTGTTTCTCGCATGCCGATGAGAAGGCCAGAAACCTATTTTCACCATTCGGACTGTGTTGCACACACGTCATCGGGTGAAAACTTCCACGTCTTTTGTTTATTGCTGGCTCAGGGATTTTTTTTTTCACGGCGTGTCAATAGCACAGAGGTACAGACTAGTCGTTAAGGGCTCGGTTCAAGGTCATGGATGTGTTTCACTCTCGCTGGAGAGCGCTGGTAGTTAGTTGTGTTTGGTAGAAAACTCGCTATTACACACATCTTCCTAGGCAAATGCAAGGGAAATATCGTGATACAATTTCAGAGAAATCTATTTAATGATATTAACTCTGATAAACTTTAAAAAAATCAACCTTGGGTGTGACACTGAGCATTAATAAAAAAAATGTTATTAGTACTAAGCCACTTCGTTTACAAAACCAAGTTATAGTGATATTCCTGCAAAACATTTGGTGGTTGTACATTGACGAAATAGCTTGTGGTTGTCACAATACGCGTGTATTTCAATTCAGAGTTACGAATGCTCGTAATATCGACATGTACTTGTGCATCCTCAGCAGTAATAGGTAGAGACCGGAAAAAATTCGCGGATTCCTTTTAAGACAGGCTGGAATCCAAACTCGTTTAGCTTAATGCTGCGTCAGTGATTGGACCGCAATTTACCTGAAGGAATCTGATGAGCCAATGGCAAACACTCAACAAAAGAAGTATCGAATCATAAGAATCGCAGTAAACAGGTGTCCTGAGTCGGTAGCCAATGACCAGGTGATAGTTGCCCGAGTACATAGAGAATCGTGGAGTCTATCCTAGTGGTCATTGAAACAGCGAATTTTTCCAGTCCCTAGTAATAGGTCAGTTCGGTCAAATGTTCTGTGGTTGCTTTTCATTGGCTTCTAGAATTTCAGGGAGCGTCAAATTACCCGTGATCCAATGAAAAGCGCCATTCATGTGTACAAATATTTGCACTCTAGACTGTCGTCAAATAAAAAGGTCCCTAGTAGTAGGATTTCCAAATGTCCATCAAAAACTTCTTTATTTAATTTCTATTTCTGAAGGGCCCTTGAAAGTCCTTAAACGTTACTGTGGAGCGTACAAATTTACAAAACTTGTTGTTAAACACGTTAGTCCTGTCGCGTAAAAATTAGCGCTGAGCGGTATCTCGTAACTCGGAAAAAGATTCGGGATCGTAACTTTTCTTTTTTTTTTCTCGTTGGGCTGTATATGACGACGTGATTTTACAGGAGACTTGTCTGAAGACATATTTAACACCTGATTAAACCCATCGGCACAGCACTGATTAAGAATATTATACATCACCGTCTGGTGGGAAGCTTAGTTCAAAACACGGTGGAGAAAAGAGGTTTTTCCTCGAGGAAAACGCGTGTAGAACTGATCAGGAGCGTACACAGAATTTAATGTCTTGCCGTGGGGGGGGGGGGGGGGGGGGGGGGGAGGAGGTAAGGACTGAACCACTACTTTGATAGCTATTTATAGGGACCGGAAAAATTCGCGGGTTCAATGACCTGTAGGATGAACTCCATTGTTCTACGTACACTCGGTCAAATGCCACCCACTCATTGGCTGCTGTATTGTGAGACGTCCCAACGTAGCAGCCTGTGATTCGATACAGCTTTGGTTGGGTGTTTCTCACTGGCCCAGAGTCCTCTAGGTGAGTTGTGAGCCAAAAGCAGAGGCAGCACTGAGGTATAACTATTAGAATTTTAGCATATCGTGAAATTAATCCGCGAATTTTTCCAGTCTCTAGCTATTTACCATTTGCTTTCAAATTATTTCCATTCGTTGGTGAAAACGATAGGATGCGTACGCCTTTGGATCAGCTGAATATTATTTGGCCCCACAAACACATGACGTTGGGTGTCTCGGCAACCATAACACGCTCCCACGACACGTTTGAGAGTTTCACAATGCGGGTTACGTCCTGAAACACTGTTTGAGCCAGCATTTATTTCGGCAATTGTGAAGGAGACTATTTTCTTTGAGTTTTAACTATACAACTGCAAATTTATTACGAGTTAAAAAAAAAAAACACACAGACACCCACCAGCTCAACACATGCACACGGTAATCATTAGTCTTGAAGAAAAAAATATATTTATTTTATTTTAGGGCAAATTTACGAATCAGAAATATAGTTATAGGATAGGGTATCAACGTTTTTTTTTATGACGGACGAGATGGAAAGGTGGTGGGAAGAAGTAGCGACGGAACGCATTGATGTTGGGTTTGGAAAAGAGGGGAGGGAAGAAAGAGAGAGAGAGAGTGTGTGTGAAAAAAAAAAGGGGGGGGGGGGAGTTTGGATAGCACCCCGAGAAAACCCACGGCAACTCTCTCGCAACTTCCTGTTGCGTCCTCTTCGGGAAGAACAGAATGGCGCAAGTGCCCTGCGGCGGCCGCAGGGTGTAAAAGAAGTTTCTCACGACTTTTCCGTTCTCTCTCTCTCTCTCTCTTTCTTTCTCGCCTCTTTCAACTTCAGAGGGCCCATTTTTTTTTTCATCTTGTGCATTAAACTATAGCAGGAAGGATGGGGGCACGGCCTTGGAATCTTTTATAGTTTCGTACGTTTGCCGGTGGGCTTGGGAAGGGGAAGGGGGAGGGGGAAGGAAGTGCCCGACCTACAGGAAGTGGAGCGCGAGGATATGCGAGGGCAGACCCATTGTGCGGTAAAACTGCGCGCCGCGCATAAAATATCCCTGCAACGATGGAGCAGAAAAAGAAGGGGAGGGAAAGAAAGAAATGATCTGTAGTTACCCCCCCCCCCCCCCCGGCCCACAATATTTAGCAAATATATACATACATATTTATTTTTTTTTGTTGCCGGACATTTCTTTTTTTTTCCTTATGCACGAATAGCACAGGAAATAAAATAAATAACCCGTGAAACTAATTTTTTTTGGAAAGTTGAATTTTAGCGCAACCGTATAGTTAGAGCCACGGAAATTTCGCGGATTCATTTAGTCGCAAGCTAGAATGCAAACCTCCACACTGTCGAAACTGTGTTCATGATTGGACCGCAGTTATCTGGACACGCCCCTCTACGACCGTGAGCCAACGATGTCCAGCTAGGAGAGAAGTAAGCCGAATCAGGTAGTGCCAAATAACAAGGATAAATGTTCTCGCTAAGAAATCAACCAATGGGAAAGTAAACATGGGTCGAGCACACCTATAACTTTGAATTCTATCCTGAGGCCAGAGGAATCCGCGAAATTTCCGGGACTCTACGTATAGTATTCCATGCTCAGTGAAATACCAAACGTTTACCGCCGAAAAAAACATGCAGCTGTGTCCCAGGATGACAGCGTCTTACAACTTCTCATGAAAATAATGTTCGCAAGGCTTTCACGACCATTTGTCCGAAGTAGCTTGGCTTCTGGGCTGTAGCACGCGTCCTTGGCGAATAATTCACCGACGTTTCTCAGTAGGTAACTGCTCCCTAATGATGGCGACTGCAATGTCAACCGAAACGTAGGTGGATTATTCGCCAAGGACGCGGCTACAACCAAGAAGCCAAGATACTTCTCATGAAAATGCTTCTCATTAACGCAGCAAGACTTTCGGAAAACCTACCAAAATAATCCGGAATTTTCATTCTAATACACACTCATAGATTTTTTGTAAATTCATAATAGTTTTTTTTTTAAACCAGTTTGGAAGAAATAGCTTGTAAATTTGTTCATTACATTATGTATTAGTTATATTTGGATAAGCCTACATATAATAATAATAATAATAATCATATCGCTAATCAGACTGCAATAAGGAATGCCCGGGCTGGCGATTGTTTCTTTGTAATTGACGGTCGTCTGCAAAAGAAGCCATTTCCTTATTTGGCCGGCCCGTTCAGAACGCCTTTGCCATCTTATTATATGGCTGTTTTTGGTGTGCCGAAAGTAAGACACGTGCCTGAGAAAATGAACTCGGCCTACCACGAACCAGAAACATCGCTACAGAGTCCGGTAATCAGACAGTCGCTGCAGTTTTGATTTCCAGCGTCTCACAGAGTCACACACACACACACACATTTGGCGCCGCCTGCAAATAGTTTTCCTTTTTTTGTAGAGTCGCGGTGCTTTGTCCCGGTGGTATTCGGAACACCAGCGCGTCCGTATCTCGGCGCGCGTTCTGTCGAAGGGCTTCAAACAAAAAAAAAAAAAGTTTTCGAACAGACGCGCATACCGCAGCCGTCGATTGTAACGTTTTGTTTCTTGGCGTGTGAAAATAACATTCGTCGGGCGGTAAAGATCCCAGCATTTTTTTTTCGCTGGAAAATGTTTTTGATGTTCAACTTTATTTTTTACAACCGGCAGAGCAGTATCAGAATCACAGGGTAACGAATTTTACGTGTGTGACGTATGTCACGAATATTTCTCGATTGCGCGGGGGTTTAGAAAAAAAAATTGGTTTGAAACATAGTTACATATAGCGGATGAGGCGCATGATTTCGTAGACTTTCCAACACTTTTGTGAACGTTTACATACTTTAGAATATTTTGCATACTTTCGCAACTCTGAAGTTGGA
Organism: Bacillus rossius redtenbacheri; assembly: GCF_032445375.1. NCBI lineage: Eukaryota > Metazoa > Arthropoda > Insecta > Phasmatodea > Bacillidae > Bacillus > Bacillus rossius. The sequence goes on from NC_086343.1 coordinate 10,640,131, forward strand.
TCCGGAGTTGGCATTAGAAGTGTGATAATTTGTATAGACATTTACGATAGGGTTAGGTATCGTACTGTAGCTGTGACCAACCCATTAATTCATTCTTAGATTCCACTGAAGACATTGAGACCGTGTGCATGGTCACGAAACACTTGAAATGTTCGTTTACGTTCCCAAGACTTTCTTTATTCATTGGTCAAGAATAACATGATGAATAATATAATTGCTTGATAGTTAGTGTGGAGAAAAACGAAATGTGTGCCGTGATGAACATTAATCGACAAGTCATAGATATGCTACTGCTGTGTGCTGTCGGAACGGTAAACATTCGGAGCAACCACAGATGTGTAGATGGATAGATGGGTGGAGTAATCTATCTGGCCTTCGTCAGGGGTACTAACCGGACAGGTCGAGAGCTTGGAAAAGAAGAATAAAAGAGGAATTCTCATCCGGAATCGATCGTGTCGAGTGTAATTCAGACTAGTGAAGAATATTTGCTTCTCAGATGTTCCGAATTTCCAGGGAATTTGAGGGACATTATGAGGGGAAGGGAGAAGGATTGTAGAGTATGTATACTCGGGGATTGAGCAGATTAGGAGGTGATTCATGATGCATATACACGAAAGAGAGAGAGAGAGAGGTTCGTCGAAAGGATGGAGGTTTCGAGAGCTAAGTATGGTAGTTTCTACTTAATCTTCTGTAATGGCCAGTAGTTTTTCAGAGTTTTATGTGTTTTGCTTCTTCTTGGAATTATGAAGTTTTCTATGGATTTTCCCTTGTGTGATGCACCTGGTAAAATATAAAAGAGAGTTATTTATTTTCTTTTGTACTTGGGTGCTCATAAAGTTAGTTTTCCATTCTGCACTTTTTTCCCCTCTAAAGATTTGCGAATGATTTGATGGCGATCTTAGTTTCAGGAACATACTTTAGCTCAAATATATCTAAATTCTCCCTAAAATTATATGTTTAAATTATATAGTTATTTTGGAATCATTATAATGTTTGAATAAGGTTTCGATATCCGTTCTTGACATAGTTATTTTTAATTTATTAGATTTTCACATTTTACTTAGATTTGTTTAAGAGATAAATATGTTATGTACTGTTACGATTTACCTGCGGGGGTTCGTAAAGGATAGCCCAATTAATAGATTTTATTTCACACACACAGTTTTATTTATTACCACTACTTGTCACTTACAAATAATCTTCTAAATTAGCAAATAATTAATTACAGGTAAAGAAATGTCAATTCCCCAGTCACTCGTTCCACACACCTCGCTGGGCCGCACCTCTGGCGCAACTCTCGCCGCAGCACCCCTCGTGGGTCTCCGCCGCCGCACTCCGCCGCCGCCGACGACACTTGCCTTCGCCGAGGATCCGCTCGACTCCTCGCTCGCAACTTCACTCGGGACTCCGCCGCGCCCGCGACTCTATCGCCCGGAAACTCCACCGCGGGAAAACTCCCGACTCCACTGAACTCTCTCACTCCCTGCCCTGGAACCTTCGTCCAAGGACTTCGCCACTATATCGCCCGGAAACTCCGCCGCGGGAGAACTCCCACTCAGTCACCGACTGACTGACTGACTCGAAGGTCGGCCCAACCTCCTTAAATAGCCCTTGGGTTCCCATCCAGAACAATCGGGCGTGTCTCCGAGATATCTCGCGACCTTCGCCGTCGAAATGCCCAGAAACGCGTCGTGAGTCCTCGAAGGACGCGATGGCTGCTCTAAGAACGCCGATAAAGGCGTCTGAGTCATTTTATTCCGCAGTGCGGCCTCTTTTAAGTAACCCGATCTGAGGCAGGTGCGCGCTGCGACGGTCAGGATTTAGCGAGATAGTATGACACGAGATACCAGGGAGAGGATGCGGGTGGAAGGGGGCGCAGACAGGCCGAACGAGTGCGGCGATGCCATGCACTGCAGCCAAGCGCGATCGTAACATTGCCCCCTCCTTAAACCTGTTCGTCCCGAACAGGTAATGCATCTCCTCCTGGAGGTCCCCATGCTACTCGAAGTTTAGGCCTCCTGCCTTTTCTCCATCGCGGGCTGTACAGTCTCACCAGATAACCCTCTCTCTCATTAGATGTAGCTTCTCTTGTCACCCGGCGACACTTCTGGGTCGCAGATTCCCCATGTCGTTCAGCCAGCTGCCCGAGACGGACCGACTGTTGCCTTGGACGGACCCGATAATCTTGAGTGCATTGCTTATTGCCTTCCAACGGTTTCTTTGTTTCTTCCCTTTTTCTCTCAATTTCTTCTCTCGCAGCTATTTGTTCGCACAGCATTTCTTCCCAGCTCTTCTTCGTCTCTTCTTGGTTACTCGTGCCCTCTTGGTTCTTCTGAGTCTCGCATGGACTGCACTTAGTTTCTCCTTGCACCATCTTCTTCACTCTTTGTGTTCTCATTTTCTCTTCTCGGTCTTTCTTCCCCTGTTCTTGGCCCTTATTCACCTACCTCTTCTTGGTCTTCCTGTGTCTCTTCTTGGTCTTCCTTCGTTTCTTCTTTGCACTTCTCTATCTCTTCTTGACTCATGTACATCTCTTCTCGGCTTTTCTTCAGCTCTTCTGTGCAATTAGCCCTCTCTCTTTGGTTTATCTTCATTTATTCTTGTTCAATATTCCTTACTTCGTAACTCATCCTTACTACTTCTATGCTTTTCTTCAGCTCTCCTTTCATCTTCATGTCCTGGCTGTTCTCTCCTTGGCTAATGTCCTCTTCGCAGTGTTCTTCGCTGTTCTCTCCTTGGCTAATGTCCTCTTCGCAGTGTTCTTCGCTGTTCTCTTCGCTGTTCTCTTCACTGTTCTCTTCACTGTTCTCCTCTCGGCAGGTCTTCTCTTCTCTGGTCTTCTCTTCTCTGGTCTTCTCTTCGCTAGTCTTCTCTTCGCTAGTCTTCTCTTCGCTAGTCTTCTCTTCGCTAGTCTTCTCTTCGCTAGTCTTCTCTTCGCTAGTCTTCTCTTCGCTAGTCTTCTCTTCGCTAGTCTTCTCTTCGCTAGTCTTCTCTTCGCTAGTCTTCTCTTCGCTAGTCTTCTCTTCGCTAGTCTTCTCTTCGCTAGTCTTCTCTTCGCTAGTCTTCTCTTCGCTAGTCTTCTCTTCGCTAGTCTTCTCTTCGCTAGTCTTCTCTTCGCTAGTCTTCTCTTCGCTAGTCTTCTCTTCGCTATTCTTCTCTTCGCTATTCTTCTCTTCGCTATTCTTCTCTTCGCTATTCTTCTCTTCGCTAGTCTTCTCTTCTCTAGTCTTCTCTTCGCTAGTCTTCTCTTCGCTAGTCTTCTCTTCGCTAGTCTTCTCTTCGCTAGTCTTCTCTTCGCTAGTCTTCTCTTCGCTAGTCTTCTCTTCGCTAGTCTTCTCTTTGCTAGTCTTCTCTTCGCTAGTCTTCTCTTCGCAGTTCTTCTCTTCGCTGTTTTTCTCTTGGCTGTTCTTCTCTTCTATGCTCATCTTCACTTCGGTCTCTATTTCATTCCTCATTTCTTCTTGGCCATTCTTCATTTCATTCTGATCCTTCTTCATTTCCTCTAGGCTATTGTTTGACCCGCTCTTCGTTTCTTCATGATGGTCCTTACCCACATTATTTTCGCTCTTCACTTCTTTCGCAGAGTTCTTCATACTGGTTATCCATGCCCTCATGTCATTCACCATTTCTTCCAGGATAACCCTTATCTTCCTGATACTTCTACATTTAACTCTTCAGCAGCCATCTCTTTCTAAAGCATTTACTAATTAATCAACCTAAATAATTTTTTTCTAATACTGTTCTTAATTTTAAATGACCTAGCCGAACCTTCTAATTTAACTAACAATAACTCTATTACATTCAAAACTAACACTGACTACAGTATACTCAAACTAACTCTAGAAAATTTCAAATTCACTAAAGTTCTAAACACTAACTATATTCTCGTAAACTAAATTCTATCCTTAACTTTTATTCTAATACTCTAACTGAATCCTAAATCTATTAATTAGGGCTATCCTACTTCTGACACCAAAATGTTACGATTTACCTGCGGGGGTTCGTAAAGGATAGCCCAATTGATAGATTTTTATTACACACACACAGTTTTATTTATTACCACTACTTGTCACTTACAAATAATCTTCTAAATTAGCAAATAATTAATTACAGGTAAAGAAATGTCAATTCCCCAGTCACTCGTTCCACACACCTCGCTGGGCCGCACCTCTGGCGCAACTCTCGCCGCAGCACCCCTCGTGGGTCTCCGCCGCCGCACTCCGCCGCCGCCGACGACACTTGCCTTCGCCGAGGATCCGCTCGACTCCTCGCTCGCAACTTCACTCGGGACTCCGCCGCGCCCGCGACTCTATCGCCCGGAAACTCCACCGCGGGAAAACTCCCGACTCCACTGAACTCTCTCACTCCCTGCCCTGGAACCTTCGTCCAAGGACTTCGCCACTATATCGCCCGGAAACTCCGCCGCGGGAGAACTCCCACTCAGTCACCGACTGACTGACTGACTCGAAGGTCGGCCCAACCTCCTTAAATAGCCCTTGGGTTCCCATCCAGAACAATCGGGCGTGTCTCCGAGATATCTCGCGACCTTCGCCGTCGAAATGCCCAGAAACGCGTCGTGAGTCCTCGAAGGACGCGATGGCTGCTCTAAGAACGCCGATAAAGGCGTCTGAGTCATTTTATTCCGCAGTGCGGCCTCTTTTAAGTAACCCGATCTGAGGCAGGTGCGCGCTGCGACGGTCAGGATTGAGCGAGATAGTATGACACGAGATACCAGGGAGAGGATGCGGGTGGAAGGGGGCGCAGACAGGCCGAACGAGTGCGGCGATGCCATGCACTGCAGCCAAGCGCGATCGTAACATTACATTGGAGATTATATTTTTGTAACATGCAAATTATTGCTAAAACTGTAAAGATGAAATAAACCTAAACATAAATTTATCTTCTTGTTGCTCTTGCCACCCCTTAAAGTTTTGTTCTTAGTTTATTTTCCTGACTGTTTTGGTATTAATAAGCAAGTTTAAGCTCCATATGCGCAAGCATGTTTTATCGTTGATAGTTTTAAGTCAGTTGGTAAGTAGAGTTTTGTTTGCTGTGAGTGTTTGGTTCAGGTGGGACCGACCTAGACATGGACATACACCAGTAAATAAAGGTATTTTTCAACGAATGCTTATGCGTGTTTCAAATATTATAGTAGCCCTAAAAAAAAAAAAATGTTATATTCCTCTTATCTGCGAAATTTCACTTCAAACGCGCGTGGGGGGTCATGCACACAATTTTTTTGCCGATAAATATTAGCAACTATTCTAAATGCACAAATGCCATGCCATGATATAGCCTGTGTAACTTGTCTCATATTCGAAGGTTCTTAAAAGTAGCACCGATGGTCTACGTATCATTTTGTCACGTTTTTTTCTTTCTTTTCTGTCAACAGGGTTTGTGAAGTATGGGGTTCCCAATGTTCATAAACAAAATCAAGTGATGCTTTGCAAGGAGAATTATTTGGGAAATCGATACCACCGGTAGTACGTCTGAGAACCGTCGAATTTTCAGTCAAGTCACATGACACGGACTGTATACATCTGTTCCACAATCGATTGCAGTTGTTTTATTTTAACGGATGTTATGCAACAGCGCTTACTTCACTCAAAAAATGCGTGACATTTTGAAATCTACTGCGAATAAGCGACTTTAAATGAATTTTTATTAAGTACTCAGTTTGTAGCTTAGGTGTTACTATCTATAATTTTGAATACCTTAATATTATCTCTATTAAAAAAATTATATATTATATTTATTGCTTAGTTAAATTGAAACATCTGGTAAAGATATTTCACCCATACTTTGCAGATAGTGGACTGCGCAGACTAGAGTTTATATTTTGTAAGATTCTCTATCGACAATTGCAGTTTCAACAAGTAACTAAATAAACCTCTCACAAAATATAAAAGTAGGTTTTATTTATTTTTTAAATAATTTATTCACTTCTAGCGGCTGTGACTTCTTTCAATGCGATTAGTGTAAGGCCGAGGATATAATATAGCCGAGAAACCTTTAGTCGCTAAATCATGGCAATGATAACGTACCTATGTATAAGGCGCTTCCTAATTAGAGGGGATCAATATCACTAAATACTAACTCAGCGCGTGTTTGCTTTTAATATGTGCGCATGAGAAGGCGTGTGTAAATAGTTTTTTTAATTCTCAATCTTTTTTGACGTGATAACGTCTTACAAATCGATGAACGCCGGCTGCACGTGCGAAAAATTGTCACGTTCCGCCTGAGCCGAGCGTGCAAGAACCGGCCAACCACCGTGCGAGAAAATCTTCTATATAATCAAACAGGTTAAGGCGGGCTTTTTAACTAATTGTTCATGATTATATTTAAACAAATTATTTAAATTTGCAAAAAGTGTAAATAATATTTGAAAATTAAAAAGTATGCCATTTTTCATCAATGTTTTCTTATAACGTTATCACGTAAAATTATCGTCCGTAAACCGACTTTACAGACACCCCTCCCCCTTTTTTTTTACTTTCTTAGAAGTTTAGTGTGGAGATACTCCGTTCTGTAGTTAATTCTATCTGTAATATTAGTGTCCATTGCTAATATTTTTGTAGAAAATCTGGTGAAGATAATCCACCCAATCTTTGTTCATTCGGGACGTGACGAAAAAATTTGGCCGAATATCTACGTGAAAAATCGCTGTGCTGTAATGAGTATAACTTCGGGCCATCGTTAAAAATGGCAAAACAGGGTTAAGAATTTGTCACACCGTCGAATTTTTATCACTTATACAGGATGAGTCTGAATTTGAATGACAAATGGCTGCAGGTTCGTCACGGCAAAATAAGTTGGAAACCTCTATACGACTCCTTGTGTCTAAAAGTGCTTTCCAAGGCTGGTGTACCTACGTCTTTTAAATTGGGGCTGAACAATATTTCTAATGTAAATAACAGATAAACTATTTAAGGTGTAAAGCTGAGCTTGTGGATTATGTTTAATTGAATGAAGTTCTACGACCCTGGAACTTTTTGGCTGCAGAAAAATTATTTCATTGATAATTTGGCTTGATGTAAGCTTTTGGACATACGCCATTACTTAGCACATGTATGTCTGTAGAAGAAAACTACAAAAAAACACAAATGACAATAAACACAAATTAAGCAAAAAATTGTTGTTGTCAGGATTTAACGCGACACAATACTCCACAACAGGAATATGGTCAACAAACAATGAAAAACAAAGAAAAATGGACTAAAAGAACGAAAGAAAAAAAACTCACAAATGATGACAGCACAAAAACACCGAACCCAAAAAATTCAGCACAACAGTCAAAACGAGACAAAAACACGACCAAACGAAACGACGAAACAAACACAACAGTTTTCTAAAACAGAAACAAGCTTCTTATATTATCTTATCTTCTTATATTATCATTCAAAGATAATATTATAATTTGGGGCAGTAACACGTCAACAAAATTAAGTGGAAAATAAAGGTGTTACTCCCACCCATTTCAATGAAATAAAATTTGCTACAGCCATAAAAAAATCGCTGTGCTTGCAGTATTTCAATCATATAGTCATAATCCAGACGCTTAGTGTTCAATCTTAAGTGTCCAGCCCCAATTTCAAAGATGAATGCTAGCTAGCCATGAGAAGCACTTTAGACCGCAAGTCTTACACGTGTTTCCAATTTATTTTGTTTTGATGAACCTCTAACCGTTGTTTGTAGGCCGAATTCCGACTTATTCTGTTGTGACCTTGGTAACTAGTGCTCACTGGGCTTTAATGGTTTTAGAATTTTAAAGAGCATATTCTATATATTATATTTATTTTTAAGGTATTTGTCTTGGGGCAGTTTTAACGTAATTTAAGTACTGTTGTTTAACTTATATTCTTTGGTTAATTAATTATTAACTTTTCGTTTAAGCTAGAGGATTTTAGTTCTGTCAATTTTGTTAAACTGCTTTTAGCTTGATACTGGTAATTGCATTTTTAAATATTTATTTTCATGCAGAGTTAAAATAATTGTTGGTAAATTTTCGATTGGTTTTAACTGCTACGTAAACTCAAGTAGGCAGAGAGACCTTTTACCGTTGGCTTTTTTTTTTTTTACGCAGCATTGGTTCCGTTTACCCAAAAAAATATTTTCTGTACTTACACAAAAGATTCTTTTGGAAAGCAGTTTCATATTAATAGTTTGTAATACTACAAGAAAAATATTGTAACTTTGAACAACACATGGCTGTGGTTATATTTTGCACATATTAAATACGTTTTTCGAGATAATCGAGTATGTCTTACGAAGATTGGCGGATAAATTTATATTTTCATTGATGTTTCATTCAAGCATAATTATTATGAATCATGGAGACGATAATAGAATATTCAGTAATTTGAGTTTATTTTGTTTTATTGTGCTTATTAACGTGCCCAATTAATACTGGAAGCTATTCAGGCAAGGTAGATACTGGGACAACACAAAAACAGAAATGCCAAACCCAGTATTAACAGTTGTTTTCATGTTAATGTACAAATTTACAAAAAATCTATAATTTTCCATTAATATTTCTGTTCTATTTAAAAATGAATAAGAATAATAAACAGCGTAGTGTCTTGAGGAGCGCGGCGAAGGGTGTAGCTGACGTCACAACGCCTGAGTTGTTGGACTCTGGAGGAAGAGACAATGCGTTGAAAATCCTGATGGGCTGCCCTTCCAATGGGCAAGTTTTCAGGATTATTTAAACACTTAAAGAAACATGTTTCCAGAAATTGGATGGGCTGCCCTTCCAGTCGCTGTACAAACAAACCATTGACAGAAAAATCCTGAAAGGCTGCCCTTCCAAGGGGCAAGTTTTCAGGATTATTTAAACACTTAAAGAAACATGTTTCCAGAAATTGGATGGGCTGCCCTTCCAGTCGCTGTACAGACAAGCCATTGCGAGAAAAATCCTGAAGGGCTGCCCTTCCAAGGGGCAGCATTTCAGTCGCCCCGACTATTCGGGAAAACCGACGAGTGTGGTTACGCGCGGGGAAACTTGGTGCATGTTGGGCAATGCGGGAGTGCCGGTGTGACGAATTTTGAAGTGTGTGCTTCGCCGTGAACTTCATCTGGCCTGCTTCGACGGTGTGCCGTGAAACACACGTATGTGTGTGTGTGTGTGTTGTGTTGTTGTGTGTTATGTTTTGGTGTTGTGTTTTGTGTATGTGTTGTGTGTGTTTTATGTGTTGTATGTGTTGTGCGTGTTTGTTGTGTTTGTTGCGTGTGTGTTTGTGTGCTTATGTGTTTGTGTGTTTGTATGTGTGTGTGCGCGCGCGCGCGCGCGCGCGCGCAGGGAAGGTACATTTGTTTTTGAACGGCGTCGACTACGTCAGACCAGGTAAGTTACTTCCACAATTTCATTATTACAGCCCCCGCTGAATATCTGGTGGGCCCAGCGGGTTGTTAGTCTTTTTGCATTCCGTCGGTTACTTAAGGACATAACTTTCATTTAAGTGAATCATTTTTTTGGGCAGCGATTTTTTAGAAATAACTTTTCCTGTGGGCGTTTCCTCGCTAAAGACGTTGTTTTTGAAAAATGGCTTGTAGTAAGTTTCACAATTTTTTTTTTTTTTGTAATCTTTTGGCGAAACTTTTTCCATTTAACGTGGTTTAAGAAATCATGATTAACCACGGTATGCGCGCTCCAACTAACATTGCTTTAACGGTAATATATAGAACTTTTTCAACTTTGGACTGTAATGTCCGGGCATAGTGAAAATTATTTAAAAGTTTACGTAGCAGAATATTTAAAGCCATGTCAGGTTTTATTATTGTGGTCTTCCCTTTTTAGTATAATTTTTAGTGTATCGGTTTGTACGATTTTATTAAGCGTTTACTTGTAAGTTTAACTGGTATTGTAACGACATTTCATTGCCATTTTGTACTGAATGCAATTTTATCACTTTTTTTTTTAGTAAATTCAGAAGTTACAAGTAAATATAGTAACTATTAACTTCAATTCTGCCAACCTCATCTTGCAATGTCGTCAATTATGTTTCCATTTTTCTAACTTCTTGAATTTTAGTTTAGTTTATTTTGGGTGGGGGGGGGGGGGGGGGAGCGTGGCTTGGCTTACGTGTTTATTAGAGACCCATTGGTAGAGACCTGAAAAATTCGCAGGTTCATTTCGTGTTATGCTAAAATTCAAATAATTATACCTTAGTGCGGCTTCTGTCGTTGGTTCACTGTTAATCTGGAGTAATGAGGGCCAATTAGAGACCCTCACTCATAGAAGTGTCGAATCACAGGCCACCCAGTCGAGACGACTCACAAGTCAGCAGCCAATGAACAGTTGGCATTTGCCCGAGTGTGTAGAGGATATTGGAGTCTATCCTGGAGGTCATTGAACCCGCGAATTTTTCCGGTCTCTACCCATTGGCTCAAGAGTCCTCCAGGTAAAATGTGTTTGAACCGGTCGAACCACTGAAGCAACACGGAGGTAAACTAATTTGGATTCTAGCCTATCTTGAGACGAAGCCACGAGTTTTTTTCCCGGTCTCCAACTACAGTCTATCACTATAGACCTGCAAAAATTCGCGGTTCGATGGCCTTCAGGATATACTGCACATACCCCTGTACACTCGGGCTAATAACGCAAGTTCATTGGCTGCCGACTTGTAAGTCGTCTCAGCTGGTTTGTCTGTGATTCCATCCTTCTTTGGTTGAGGGTTTATAACTGGTTGAGATTCGTCCAGATGAACAGTAAGCCAATAGCAAAATTATCTAAGAGGTATGTGTGTTTGAATTCTAGCCTATCACCGAATGAATCCGCGAATTTTGCAGGTCTCTATCTATCACGCTTATATTGGAGTACAGAGTAAATGACGAACACACAGTTGCCACATTCATACTACACAGCTTGCTTTCATTTGAACTATTACTTTGTGTACAATATTTGATACAGTAAGTTTTTAATTTTTTAATGTATTTGTGTCTAAGACCTTAAATGAGTGTATAGATCTTTAATACCAACAATTTTTTTTATAACTGATAAAAAATTGCTGTCAAAACGTTGAATCCAAGATAGCGTCATTAAATTATGATTCGTTGATTAAAGATAAAAATTTGAATATTTATCAGATTATGCTTTTTGATGAAATTTTCCAAAAATTTTATTTCGAAATTTTACTTTCCAGAAAGTAAAGTTTCAGATGATTTAAAAAAGAAAAAAGGTTTTCGTGCATTAATAAGTATTTGTCTGAAACTTTCGTGCATATGTGCAACGGAGCACACCGAGACGATGACAGACCCAATGGCTAGGGACCGGAAAAATTCGCGGGTTCAATGACCTGCGGGATGAACTCCATAGTTCTACGTACACTCGGTCAAATGTCACCCACTCATTGGCTGCTGTCTTGTGAGACGTCCCAACGTAGCAGCCTGTGATTCGATAAAACTTTGGTTGGGTGTTTCTCATTGGCCCAGCGTCATCCAGGTGAGTTGTGAGCCAATAGCAGAGGCAGCACTGAGGTATAACTATTTGTATTTTAGCCTATCGCGAAATGAATTCGCGAATTTTTCCGGTCTCTACCAATGGCAGAAATCGCGCGTTCCATATAAGAGAGCGGAATGTCAGTTAAATGCACGCTGCAATCTGGCGGTGAGACGCTGCTGTGTGCTCGGCGCGTGACGTCATTCGTCCTTGGCCCTTTAGCGCCGATGTGACCGCGGGAAGCTCCCGGCTATTTTAGTACACGCCTTAAGGGGGGTGGGGTGGGGGCAGGGGGGTCATGGACCCCGGGAAAACACTCCCCGGCCAAGCTCTGGCGGACCAGAGCGCCCGCCACACGAGTCAGAAGAAGACCTCAAAAATTAAGAAAGAAAACTGATCACAGATTTTGGAGCAATCCTTCGTTAGTGAGGTAGTGTATATATAAATTATTCTTCTGATAATATTTCGTGTTCGTGCACATGATTTTAAATAAATTCATATCATCGTCACATTACATTTTTAAATAGTTTTTTTACTACTGTTGCAAGTTCTTATTTTATGTTTTTTTTTGTGAACATGAAAAACTTAGTTCGCACCGAAAGCATGAAATTGTGGAGTAAAGTGTTTTTTTTTATTAGCTGTTTGTATGTAGCCTTCGTCTTTAGTACATCATTTATTTATTTAATAAAAATTATAGGTTTTCTCAGAACCTTATTTTTTCACGTTTTTTTTTTACTCTTTAGCGGATAACTCGCGATTGAATGAATAACCACTTCTCCTCGCTTGTTCGTAACTGGCTAAGGGTCGTCAACGAGTCCAATCATTAGAGACCCGTGAATTTCGCGGGTTCAATGACCTCCAGGATAGACTCCAATATCCTCTACACACTCGGGCAAATGCCAACTATACATTGGCTGCTGACTTGTGAGTCGTCTCGACTGGGTGGCCTGTGATTCGACACTTCTATGAGTGAAGGTCTCTAATTGGCCCTCAGTCCTCCAGATTAACAGAGAACCAATGACAGAAGCAGCACTAAGGTATAATTATTTGAATTTTAGCATAACACGAAATGAACCCGCGAAATTCACGGGTCTCTACCAATCATCAGCCTGAAGCAGGTGTATATGTGCTACCCAATGAAATAGCAATGTAACAGCTGCTCTAGTAATAGCAGGTAAATAGTTTAAAATATTTTATAACGCCGGAACAACGATAAACGCCTTGCCTGTGCAGACTACAGGATGTTAGTGCAGTGTGTCAATCGTTTTCCTTATAAGTAGGGGCAGGCATATTTTTGTGAAAAAAACCTGAACGCCTGTTAAACTGAAACAAGGTATACCCGCACCACCGGTTTGTTCATTGTGATTGGCTGCCGTCTGCGAGAGAAGTCGTTCCCTTGTTTGACCCGGCCAATCAGGACGCTGAATTACTGTGATTGGTGTTTGTAACAGTCGACACGTACCTGAAAGAAACTCACCCGATCACGAAACACAGACGATGCTACAATGTTTTAACTTTCATCTAGCCTGGGAATCTTTTCCCGAAATATGAATGGCCTTACTTATAAGTAGAGACCCGGAAAATTCGCGGGTTCATTTCGTGTTATGCTAAAATTCAAATAATCATACCTTAGTACTGCTTCTGACATTGGTTCACTGTTAATCTGGAGGACTGAGGGCCAATTAGAGACCCTCACTCATTGAAGTGTCGAATCACAGGCCACCCAGTCGAGACGACTCACAAGTCAGCAGCCAATGAACAGTTGGCGTTTGCCCGAGTGTGTAGAGGATATTGGAGTCTATCCTGGAGGTCATTGAACCCGCGAATTTTCCGGGTCTCTACTTATAAGTAGAGACCTGTAAAATTCGCGATTTCAAATCCCTAAAGGATAGACTCCATGATACTCTATGCACTCGTGCAAATTACATCTGCTGATTGGTTACCGACTCGTAACACCTGTTGACTGTAATGATCGTGATTCGCTAATTCTTCTGTTAAAGATTTTTCATTGGCCCAGAGTCCTTCAGATAAACTGTGGACCCAATCACTGAAGCAAAATAATGTCAAAAGTATTTGGACTCTATCCTATCGCGAAATGAATCCGCGAATTTTACAGGTCTCTACTTATAAGACAGTGACAAGCTCCCGGTAAAGCAGGCGCATTCCAGTGGATGAGTTTGCGGTACCGTGCTTTGCAAGCGGTGCTTTGGTTCGCTCGGTGCCCCGTGTTCGCGCCCCGCTGGCTTCCAACGGTCGCGACGCTACCGTGAAAACGTTGTTGTGTTTCCTCCCTTTGTTTACTCCCCTCACCAATCCCCTCCTCCACGCACCAAACACTTTTCCATTCCTTCCTTTCGCTCCTCCGGGCCAATGATGTCACGCCTTTTCAGATCTCCTCTCGCGCGTAACGTTGTATTAGTTCAGCGATTCAGCGCGGTAATTTGGTAACAAGCGAGAACATCAAAACAGGTACTCGTTTACGTGAATACGATAAAAAAAATTCAACACGCAAAAAAACTTTTTGTCAGAATATACCTCACCTAATAGCTAGAGACCCGCAAAAATCGCGGGTTAATTTCGTGTTATGCTAAAATTCAAATAATTATACCTTAGTGCTGCTTCTGCCATTGGTTCACTGTTAATCTGGAGGACTGAGGGCCAATTAGAGACCCTCACTCATAGAAGTGTCGAATCACAGGCCACCCAGTCGAGACGACTCACAAGTCAGCAGCCAATGAACAGTTGGCATTTGCCCGAGTGTGTAGAGGATATTGGAGTCTATCCTGGAGGTGATTGAACCCGCGAATTTTCCGGGTCTCTACTATTAGCACAAGAAAGTGGTGACAATAAAAATCTTGCTGTCTCTAATAAGCCACTTATTGAATTTTTACAAAATCTTTTTGTTTTCAAAACAGTTTCTGTATCGACAGAAATGTTCTTTTGTCGGTCTAAAACTTATTTTTTTTTTTAGATGTCATTTAATGTCAATTGATTGCACATCGTGTCGGCCAACGATTTTTACAGGAATATATAAAGCTAAAAGGAAATTTTATAGTAGTAACATTTTTAGTGAATTTTAACAAGATGGGCAGAACTTAAATAAAATTCCATGTCGAATATCAGGCGCAAAGCATTTTTTCAAGTCTTTTTTTTCCCCGCTTTTATCGGAGCCGTTTCATTACATAGTTTAAAATTTCGGAATGCAAATGGATTTGTCGACGTTGCTGATTCGGTAGCGAATTCTAGTGGCGGGTGCGATTCGCGTCCGGAAAAAAAAACAAACACAATTTACGTACATGTATCACGCTCGACATTATTTTAAATAATTCTAATGAAATTAAATTAATTTTCGTGTCCGAGTTTCATATTGTACTTGTATTTCCAACATGAGGACACATTAATTGGCTCATTACCGAGTTAAGATGTTACACATCTCTGGCGAATACTGAAAAAGATTCGCTCACAATTTTTTTCATATACCCTCATGTATTGCAAAATTTACAACGCTGATAAATAAGGTTTGGCAGAAGAACAGCGGCGGTAGCTGAGGTCCGAATCGCAGCCAGCTATTTCGAACGTCAATGCATTAACGCCACGAGGGCAGGCTGAAAACAATAACGAAAATCCTGCGGTAATTAATTGGGAATTTCGTGGCCCTGTGGTGTAAACAAAGTGTAACCATTGTGGTCGCTGTGGCGATAGGCCCCGATGGAAAAAGGGGGGGGGGGGGGGGGTTAACTGGTCCGATGGAGCCGTTGAGGGGTAGTTGGGGGGGGGGGTGTTTTTTTTAGGGCTGGTTGTGTGTTAGTGGCGCGGGAAAATCATGTGCAGGACAAACACAAACCCCTGGAACAACCCCGATTCCCATCAACGAGTTGCGCATTTGAGAGGGTATTTGGTATCCCTGACACGGGTAAACTTATAACTTTAGTTAAAAGTCATTGCTTGTGGTTTATTAACGTCCCGACCATCTTACGCGGCGCGTCGAAATTAGCATAGCCGCGTGCCTGTTGATTTGTATCTGTGCGCCGATAGAGAACAAGTCTATTTAATTGCAAGAAATTATTTCTTTAATTAATATAGATTTTATGGGAATACCGATAAAAATATATTTTTAAATATTTTTTAAAATTTTTTTGAAAAACATTTTAATGATTTTATTTTCAGGCTGTGGTCATCTTAAAAAAATAGTAGATTTCAGTGTTATTGTTTTTTTTAAATTATATTTGTTTTTAAGTTGTGTATAGTTAGAGAATTATGCTTTTTTAGACTTATTTCACCAAAATGTGATAAATAAAATACATTTTTTATAATACCATAGTTTGTAATAATCAAGTGAAAAAGATTTTCTAGCAACAATAAAAAAAATCAGTAGGTAATCATTGATTGATGTGTTCAAAAAAGTACTAACATCAGCAGTGTAGCAATGATTTAATCAAATATTCAAGACCATTAAACAACGAAAAACCTATTTCTCATGTATTTTTTCTTTATATATTTTAGTACAGACGTCAAGCTAAATTATTGTGTTTTGAGTAAACCTTTGTAAAAATGTTGGTTAAATTCATTATATTATTTGCTTTTCGATGCTGTATGGTGTATTTCTATTTTACACGGTGTAATGGCCTGATATTCTGTTATATCGCGTAATGACATTCTTTTAGTTGTTATTTCGGTTTTATCTTAATTCACCATACAATCTTATCTACGATTATTTCTCTGTTAACTCGAGTTGGTACAGACCCATACCAGATAATATTTAAGGTGAAGAGACAGGATCCCACAGACGCCATCTTGATTTTAGCTTTTTTTAGGCCATAGCACGTTTCTCTAGTTTAATTTTTTTTAATTGGCTTCGTTAAAAGCATAGTTTATAATTTAATGTAATTCCTGAATGCAGTAGTGACTGACTGATAAAAATAGTTTATTTCCCTTGTTAACTCACTGTCGTTAAGTACAACATTAATTTTTGGGAATATATCTACAACTCGATACTATCAATATACCGTCTGTTCTAGTCTTTAATAATCTATTAACCTAAGAGTACGATGACGAATGAATGTATTTTAAAATACTTTATAAAAAACTGTTTTAAATGTGCAAGTAGCAATATTGTAATATGTTTCATCTTTTATACGTTATTTACCATCGTTAATAAGTTTTGAAACAGTCTTAGTTCACAAAAAAAACTGCTACATCCAGTAGTGTTGAATTATTTACAATGTATGCGGAAATGTGCTTAAATCCACCCACCATTTTATTCTGCCATATATATTCATAATGCGAGACGTGCAGCGCGAAATTTTTCTCACTTTAGATCTTATCAATAATGCAGAACGCGAAATCTTCATGAATGATGGAAACTGGCGCGAACATGATGAATCGGTTTTTTCCTCCGTGCATTTCTTTTCGTTTTACAGCTGAAAATGGTTCGATTTAAAATTACAATGGAAAAAGTGACGCGAATTCTATTTTTGTTGCGTGAAATAACTCGCTTGAATATTCTATTCGAGTAGTTTCTGTTCATGCATACCATAATTTTACTCGTATTTGCAGGTAAATAAAACATCGAATAAAAAAAGGAAACTGTATCAATTTATATATATTTTTTTAATTCGAACTTTTTGTTAAGGTATTCAGAGATCCTGAATTTCCGCGGTAGTTAGTTTTTAAGCTTCTCTCGGTAATTCATTCTGCACGAGGCAGAATTTTAGATTGTAATCAATAATAAAAAAAAACGGGTGCGTGTACTTATGTACGCGCGTGAGAAGTTATACTTCTTTGGCATCATTAAAAAATAGTTTTTGATTGGATGCAAATAATTAATTACAATAAAATAATAAAAGGGCTGGAAAAAGATAGTCAACACAGTCAATAAAGTTCAGTTTAAATTTGAAAAAATTAATAAATAAAATTTAGAGAAAAATAAATATATGACATAATTTGTACTAAATATTATAAGATTCTTAATTTTAAATATTTATTATTGTTTATTTAATATTTTAAAAGAAAATAAATAAATTTAATAATAAATTAAAAAAATTAATTTAAGTTTATTCATTTTTTAAATATATATTAATTTCTTAGTTTAATATTAACTTTTCATTTTTATCAAAAAGTTTTCATTAAATTTGTTCATTTATTTTTATATATATTATTTATTCAATTATTTAATAATAAATACTAAAAATTAATATTTTAATTTTATGTTTGATTTTAATTTTTATCACAATTTTTTTATTAAATGTTTTGTCAAATTTATTTCTTTATTTTGTAAATATTAAATAGCCAATAATAAATATTTAATATTAATAATTTAATATTATTAGTATTAATTATATTAAATAATATTGTTAATTGATATCAATAAATAATACATACGGTTAGTTAACCTCAATTATATTGGAGCACTTGAAAAAGTATATAAGCACAATTTTTTTTACTAATATTTACGAATAGTAAAATAATATCAAAATATTCTATTTAAATCACTACTGAATATAATTAATTAGCACATATATAATTCGCACTTGTATGAAACTAAAACACATGTTGTGAATGTAGAAACTAGAAACATGTGGATAAATATTATAAATATGAAAACAGTGATCAGAGGCAACGAGCGTGCCAAAATGCATGACTAATAGAGGTTCTATTTCTATTTTGTTGGTAGCTTTTTTTCGAGACTTAATGAGCGGTTTAGCGGGCAGCTTCAACCTGTTAATTTTGTGTTACAGTGATGCGCGCGCATCTTAAAATTTCACTCTCATAATTTTTTCATAACGCGCCTAAAGAAGTATAACTTCAAAAAAATTATAAAAACTTATTAGTAGTTACACAACTATTTATTATATTCGCAGTAAGGGTCTGTGCTAATAGCGTAAATGGTCGAGCACTTAAAGGGGCCCTCCTAGTCAGGGGTGTATTTGTGGGATGATAAGTGCGACGGTTGCTGGTGCTTCTAGTGCGGTGTCGCCTCTAAGCGCAAGAGCGTGGACTGGCGCGCAGTGTTCTCGTGCATAGGGCAGCCATGATATTTGAGTCGTAAATATTACATCGTATGGAGGAGAAATGAAGATATATGTGCAATGCGAGTCCATTGAGTGGTTTCAAGAAATGAAGATGTATGTGCGATTCGAGTCCATTGAGTGGTTTTAAGAAATGAAGATATATGTGCAAAGCGAGTCCATTGAGTGGTTTCAAGTAATGAAGATGCATGTGCGATGCTAGTCCATTGAGTGGTTTCAAGCATCTGTACCGGGAGTTTCAAAGGCTAAAACATTATTCTGAAAACACGCATTTTTTTAAAGCCATTTTCACACTTGTAAAAGTACAGTTGTAAAATAAATACGAAAACAGAACTTCCCATCATACCAACATACCACAACTCTTGATACATTTGAGTAGTCTGCAAACTGCGTGTGAGCCTTGGCCTGGCGGGGGCTTTTAGCATGTTCACTGTGACCTCATGCTTCATTTACCACGCCCTGTGTCTGGATGCATGTAATACTACTACTAACACATATGTTTATAATGTATATATATATTTTTTGTGCGAAGCTGTGATATGTTTCATTTTCACGAAAAATTCCTTATTTATTGTTTCACTTTCTTTCTGTCTCGACGTTGTCACTCCCAACGTGTTCGTTCGTATGTGATGTGCATCAAAATACTAGGGAATATTGAATAATTTTTATGGCGTGGAAACTATTGGAACCAATACAGGGTCTTTTGATTCTTATAGATACGTAAACATTACAAAAAAACTTAAAATTCTTAACTCGACCAGCAATTTTTGAACGTAGAATTCTTCAAAACACTGCGCTACGAAACCTACAAGGAGTGTGGTGTGTGTGTGTGTGTGGTGTGTGTGTCTCTCTGTGTGTGTAGTTTGACGTCAGAAAACGGAAAAGGGAAGGGCAAAGATTTTTTTTTTTAAAAATTGGTTGTCTGTAAAGTCGGTTTACGGACGATAGTTTAACGTGACAACGTCATAACAAAACATTGATGAAATGATTGCATACTTTTATGAATAAAATTTAATATTATTTATTTTAATAATAAAAGAATAAATACTTGAAATTATACTAATAATCAGATTTTTAAAATGCAAGAATAATTAACCTTTATTGCCGAAATTGTCGTTGTAATAAGCAATGAAAACCACATTAACTTTTCACTTCACTTCATCAACAGTCGATGAAACAGTTCACGTGTTGATGACTTTTATTAATTTTAAAAAACTAGCCATTAGCTATAAAGTTTAAATATAATTATGAACAAGTTTTCATATAAATAATTTGTAATCAAATATCTAACATAACCTATTATTACTGCACTCGCCGACAGATGCTACTTTTTTAATAATAAAAGAATAAATACTTGAAATTATTCTAGTAATCAGATTCATTTTCTTACGTACATTTGACGTAGAAATTATTTCATATTACACATTTATAAACAAAGTTTTAAGTTTTCACTTCTGTCGGTGCGGCGCAAGCGTACAATGAGCGTAACGGGACAGCGTAACGGAACAATGAGTATAACGGGACACAGCGTTACGGAACCCATGTGCGTAACGGGACTTTTTTTCGTGCGTGCAGCCGGCGTTCATCGATTTATTAGACGTTGTCACGTCAAAATATTATTTGCTCAGCTTGGCGCAAATTAAATTTTCGAGACTGATTATTGGGAAGCTCGGTGCCTTTTATTCTCCTTTTTCTCTCTCTTATCCTCACTTCCTAACTATAAGTTTTTTTTTTCCTTCCTCCGGAAGGCAATATTTTCGCCAGGCACGTGAGCGAGTGTCTGGCCCCCGCGGCCGTTGAAAATCACGCGAAGAGCTTATTGTCGGCGACGGGGAGAGAGAGGAATTGAATGGAGGGTCTTATTCGCGCGCGCTGTTCCCACCATCGCGTCGCGTCGCGTCGCGTCGCGTCTCGTCGTGCGCTACGGCCCGCGTAATCCGATTGTCTTTTGTCTCCGAACGGCGGGCACTCTGTGCGAACGATGGCCGGATTTATGTAGGTTTCCAAGAAGGGGAAATAGGATTTTGGGAGTGGGGGGGGGTGGGGAAATAATAACGTAGCATTTCCCCTCAGCTTTTTTTTGCGACTTTTTTTTAGAGCCCATCGCACACGCTGTTGGAGAGGTTCTTTAAGCCGGCGACGACGTGTGTTGAGTACGTGATCGTTGTAGAAGGATTTTTTTTTTTAATACTAGCCTGAAGAGGTTGTTTCCTAATTATTTTGCTTCAATAATTTCATTTCCTCCCCCCCCCCCCCCCCCCCCCCGTGTGCAACATCTTACCTCTTGATGTACGGCGTTTGGTAGGCGTGATTTGCGACGGAAGTTCAAGTAACGGAAATGTGTAACAGAAGCGTGTCCATTCATTTTTGTTCGGCTGAATCAGTAGTGCCATCTTGTTAAACTGAATTATGGCTGGATTTCGAATAGGGGAAAAAATGTTTACTGTTTTTTTCTCTCCCCTAAAATGAATACTTACAAAGTTACAGGTATTTTAAGATTTTAAAATAAATCCTTCTCTAAATTGTATCCAGAAGCAAAAAAGGGTATAAATAAATTCAAGAATATCAACGAACCAGTGAATCACCAGTGCAAAAGTGATATAAGTATTTATTTTTAACAACCAATAGTGTCATCATGAAAAAAAAATATAGTTCGGTTTTTAATAGGTGAAATAAATCTCAAATTTTCCCTAAACCGAATAGGCTAGAAGATACAAGCACTTAAAGGTTTTAGTGGTGTTTGGGAGGTTCGAGTTATATATAGATACAGTAATAGTGTTTTTTATATATATATATATATATATATATATATATATATGATTTTATAAAGAACAACCATGTGTGTTAGTATATTTTTATCAACTTAAGGATTTAACACCCCTAATAAATACCATTTATAGCCTGTGCCCAAGTAAGAAGTTCGAATTTGAACTTTTAAAGTGTTAGAGCGTCCTTAGTGATTTATAGTAGTGTTTCATAGCCCTGCCTTGCAGTTTTACAAGTGATATCGTTAGCAACTGAGATTCCAAATATTTTCCTTGTAAAAGTTAAAAACAAAATTTCCAGTTTAACCATTCATTTTCACTAGGCGGGTTTCTTGACACTTATTTCACGGTACAACTAAATCAATGTCGGTAGCGACTACGTGAATAAATAGCCAGACGGTTGTATTTTGTTATGACGCGAAATTTTTCTTTCTGTAAAAAAAAGGCCTCCATTTGAAACAAATATTAAGAAACTACATTTTGAATCGGTGCTCCTCATTGCTAAAATCGTTTTAAGAACGTGGTTTAAATAGCTAACTATTTTCTGCATAAAATGAATTTCATTTGATTCAAGTTGGCGTGTGTTCAATATCTGCTCTCAAAGTAGATGAGTCACTCGGAATTGAACGCTCGAGAAACTTGCCTATTACTCGTAGTGGCTTGTAAATATACAAAACAAACTGTTCATAGTGGAGCACGAGTAAACCTCAAGCCATATATATATATATTATACACACACAATATGCTTATATGCCATAACTAGAGACCTGCAAAATTCGCGGATTCATTTCGTGATATGCTACAATTAAAATAATTATACCTCAGCGCTGCTTCTACCACTGGTTCACTGTTAATCTGGATTAATGAGGGCCAATTAGAGACACTCGCTCAAAGAAGTGTCGAATCACAGTCCACCCAGTCGAGACGACTCACAAGTCAGCAGCCAATGAACAGGTGGCATTTGCCCGAGTGTGTAGAGTGTATTAGAGTCTATCCTGGAGGTCATTGAACCCGCGAATTTTGCAGGTCTCTAGCCATAACACTTCAAAATCTATTTCCGTTACGCTCGCACTTTTCAAACCTGCATCCCGATTTATGAGACGTATTCATGTCAAAACTCGCAACTCGTTGTTTTTTACGAACATCTAGACATCTGGAAGTACGGAGGAAACCTTAGCGTATTTGAGGAATATTCTTCGTTGGGAATTCTGGGGGATTATTTGCCGCGCTGCTCCTAAAAAAAAAAGCTTAGGAAGAAAAGAAAAAAATGACGAGAAGTCACGTGCGTGGGATGGCCACATGTGCGGATAGAAATGGCCGAGAGAAGAAAAAGAAATAAAAATATTTTTAAGGAAAAAAAATAAGTGTTATTGTTGGAAAGGAAAAAGAGAATAAGAGGAGAAGGCGTTGAAGGTTCCGAGAGATTAGGAGGAGATCCGGCCGGTCGACATACCGAAGCGGAAACGTCGGAGATATCGAGGGAGGAGGAGAAGAGAGTAGTCACGGTTTCCATGCTGCGCAGCGCCTGCGATATCGAATCTTCTTGCCGACGGAAGATGACCTTTTGTGTTAACCTTTACGCCGCCCACGTACCTTGTTATACCATCCCCCCCCCCTACTACACCCCTTCATTTTCTGTTCTTTCTTGGCCGAGGGGCGGATGACACGTGAACAACGCCGCGGGCCGGAAGTGACGTGCCGAACCGGAAAGGGAAGGTAGGGTTTCGGAGGTGTCTCATCTTTCCCCCCTCCCCGCCTATCACCAACCTCCTACCTTTGAACGTCGCACGTATTTGCCGAGCGACGGGCGTGGGCTGATAGGCGAGCCTCCCCCCCCTCCCACTCAGTGGAGCAGGCGAGGCGTCCTTAGACACATGTCAGGTGATATGCGTAGAGTCGGCCAATTGGGAAGCCGAAAGATTCACCGGACCTTACCCCCCCCCCCCCCCCTCTTCTACGCGTCTTTCCGAATCCGTCACGAACAAACATCGTTGTCGGAACACAAAAAATTACACATCTCGCTATTTTAAAATACTTTAAATGTCGCTGACCTGTTACCAGACATTTTAATTTGAGTTACGATTATCTAGACGTGGTAAAACCTACCCCCCTACTACTTTCACAAAAAAAAAATGGAGGGCGAAATTTTTTTTACGAGAGTTATAACAGACCTAAAGTAACTATTTTTTTTTTTTTTACTGTAACAAAAGAAAACCAGAGATGTTTAATATATAACCTCGGTATCGAGCATATTAAAGTGATCTCGTGTTGCAAATGCACTTATAATACGAATCTTGGACACGAAATTTAATTTAAATTCCTTACAATAATGCCGAGCGTGATAAATATACTCAAATTGTGTTTTCAGCTAAATTTCTGGACGCGAATAACGCGTAGTTTCCGCGCTCGCCGCTAGAATTCGCCGCCCGAGCAGCTACGTAGACTATAGAATCATTCCATTTGCATACCGAAATAATTTTTAACTGTATAATGAAAACGGCTCCGATAAATGCGAAAAAAAGACTTGCAAAAAATATACTGAATCCCGACTTTTGGACTCGATTTTCGCCAAGGAATTTTATTAAAATACTGCCCATCTTGTTAAAACTCATTAAACGGTTGATACTACGGAGTCTCCCTTTGGCTTTGTGAACTTTGGTTCGCGCCAACCGCTATATGTGGCAGCACCGTGGTTACACGCACGAAATTACTCCTACCAAATGCCGTATGCCAAGTTGTTTACACGTCAGAAATCAAATTCACGGAACATTGGCATGGTATAAGAGCTGTTGGAACCAAGTTGGCGTGTTTCTCCCCCTGCAAGTTAACGACGCGACGTCCGAACCCGAACGTCCGCAAAGCCCTATCGATTCGTCGGCAATCAAAAGTTCGGCGGGCAGAGTTGGGATCGCGGAAACTTCGAGGGGTAATAGCCCCTGACCGTAGTGACGGGGCTCGCCACGTGAACTCCTTAACCAACCCCCCCCCCCTCCCCCGTGTTTCTCTTTCCTCTACCTCCCCCCTCCCTGAGGATCATTCTAGAGTCGAAGTCTCTGGTGACGCCAGGTCGTTAAATGTCGGTTTAGGTCGTTCGGACCACGACGCCGCTTGCTCAGATGGCTGTTCTCGGAAGTTACGTCGGTTTTCTGAGCACTGCGGTTGGTAAGCGTGGTTTTCCTAGTGCTGTTGGCTGTGTTCTTGATCTTAAAACACATATCTCCCACTTGCTTTAGAGTACGGTTCATACGCGCCACGCAATCCGTTGCAAAACATGAACGGAACATACGAATATTCAAATTTTTTTTTGTCTTGTCGCACTTGGAGGGTTAGGTACTATCGGATGAACTCTGGCTTCCAATTTTTTTTAACATAATATAAAGTTGAACATATAAATTCAAACATGTTTTTAATCCTGTGACACTTTCAAAGTGTATGAGGTACTGAAATTAGCCAGCTGAAACTTTTCAAATTAACTCTCTTAATATAATGCATGGAAAATTTTTACATGTTTGAATATTTATGCAAATCTTAACAGTTAAATCAGATTTCAATACTCGTTGCATAGCAAAATTAATGTTTTTATATCTATAATATTGTTACGAGTATAATGTGTGTGAGAAAACTGGATTCGTAAGGTGTATCCCAGTTAATTGGTCCAGTTTTACTTATTGCCAATGTCTACACCGTGAATTCAATTAAAGCACTCAGGATCTCTGTCCACAAAAATTAGTCTTGCGCTGGTCATTGAAACATTTGCACTTTCCACTGGAGCTTGTTGTGGGTTTTTTTATTCTATTTTTCCCCTAGTGTTTATGTCTGCGTCTCTTGTATTTTTTGTTTGTTTCAATTTATCCTGTTCTTGATTCTCCTCATTTGGCAAGAAGAGACAATTTTTGTTTGGTATTGCTGTGTGTGGGTGCTACGAACGGTTTGTGGTGTTTTCTTCTCATTGCTCTTTTCATTATTATTATTATTATTATTATTATTATTATTATTATTATTATTATTATTATGTATCCTGGCCTCGGCCTCTGTACTCTAGGTATACTCAGTAAATAAAGCATTTTTGAAAACCAAAACCACTGGAGCTTGGCTCGACAGTGGCTCGCTCTTCTGTCCGCTTCGTTCGCACACTCACCCACACCGCGCCGCAGTACAGTCCCCAACTATCGCTCGCCAGGCCTTCACTCGCAGGTATCACCTCCTGATAGATACAGTTCTTTCACCAAGGGCCACTTGCCCTCTTCACCCCTCGCTGATCGCACGGGTATCGCCGGTATCACTTCCCAGACGGGGAGAATCTCTTCGTAATATGTTTTTTTTTTTTAAATTTATGTAGATTACTTAGATTACTTCACACATCGTAAAAAAATTTGTTTTCTGTAGAACTTATACATGCATTTTTTTCTTTGCAGGTAATTATTTCGACATCAACCGCTGCCTACACTTAGTTCTTCGTATGGTGAGTAACATTTTATCAAGTGATATTTCCCTTCACACTGTTTTCCGTTATTCGCTTGCTCCATTGCGTAATGCTCAGCCGATGGTTAACTGTAATCATGGAAACATGCACACAGCTTTTCTTTTTTTTTTTTCTCAGAATTAATTTTACTTCACTCAAATGTTTCCAATTGCTGTAATGGACGATTCCCTATGAAATCTCCGGATTCTTTTTTATCTGTTTTCGGAAAATCACGTGAACATTCGCCACCATCGGTTTTCAGCTGTTACTGTGTTTCCAAACGATTCATTCGATTTTACAAGGCCATTTTTACAAGAATGAAATAGAACCTCTGGGTGGTTTTTAATACTCGCATAAAAATAACAAGTTTTTATTGTGACATACATGGCACTCTCGACGTCTGCATCGAAACGGTGATCAAACTCGTTCCAAACTCATGCGAGCATTTCAGGTTTTTTACTGCAGACCACCGCTGCAGCAATACGGCGTCGTAGTTTGCTCACGTTGTTGCAAAGTCTTTTACGATCTCCCCTGATGAGAAAGAAAAAATAAAGAAAAAAAATTAGTTGTCTGTAAAGTCGGTTTACGGACGATAGTTTAACGTGACAACGTCATAACAAAACATTGATGAAATGATTGCACACTTTGATGAATAAAATTGAATCATTTTTATTGAATTATCACTATTTTGTGTGGATACAAAGAAGGAGTGAAATTAAATCTACAATTTAATTGATAAAATTACTTTTATTTGCACAAATAAATCGAATAATGTTTATTACTTTAACGAAGAGATTATTTTAACTATAACTTTTATACATGTTCGCTATTTAACTTCTTCCAATCTGTGTTATTCTGTTAAGGATAGGACGATGATAGGAAAAGTAGGAAACGAATGGGAGCGTTTCAAGTTTAATGTGCCTCGAAAAAGTCAAATCGATGGTTGTTCCAATCGAGTGGAAGAGAGATAGATGCGGCGCAAGCGTACAATGAGTGTAACGGGACACAGCGTAACGGGACAATGTGCGCAACGGGACACTTTTTCGTACGTGCAGCCGGCGTTCATCGATTTATTAGACGTTGTCACGTCAAAAAGTAAAATCCACATGCCGAGATCGTTCGCCCAATTGGTCAAGTGGCTAGATATTTGTAAGGCGGGTGTGCCAAGGGAACCGGTTTATAATTGGGGGGGGGGGGGGGGGGGAGATTTTAGAAATATTCTCCCTGGGTTAAGGACTGGGAAGTCAACGGCAAACCACCGCAGAATCATCCTGCCTTATCATCATCCGTGGCGTTGCACCTGTGATCGCGACAACCAGTAACGGGTAGAAAAGACCAATCATCATCATCATCATCATCATCATCATCATGCCGAGATGAGGCAACCCATGAAGGCCAGTGGTGCAATGCTTGATCCGGGCCCCCACGACGTAATCCCAATCCATCTCGTTGAGGAAGCTCATTGTTGAGAAATGCTTTGACATTTAGATGCCAGAGTTGTGGTTCTCCGTCTTTTCGGAAATTGAAAAAACTTCAGAAGGTTAACTTCAGCAGGTTCTTAAATATGGATGATAAAAAAAATGGGGGGGGGGGGGGGGGGAGGGTGAAAGATCTCCAATACATCTAGATGTTAAATCCCCCCCCCCCAATAAAAAGTACGGACCGTAAACATGCTTTGGGAAACGGCTGAAAAAATAAATTGGAGAATCTCTCAAATGCTGTACTAAAGTATCAGGCCACTCTGATCCCCATACTGTGACGGTGCACTTTGCCACTTAAATAAAACGAGGCCTCATCGTTTAAGGGGGCTACCTGGCTTGGGAGTACTAGCACGCGCTAGGTACCAAACTGGCATGCAGTCTATGTGTCGGTAACGCGCCTTAAAAGCGGTGACACGTGAATTCAAGCCTTTTTTTTTAATATGCTGGAATATTAAATATTAAAGCTCCATGCATTTTTCTACACCACTACTTTAATATATTTAGAATTTTTATGACCTCAAAACGCCTGTCAAAACACCAATTTTAGCCTTTTTCATTGTCCAAAAAACCATGAATTGAAACTTGTATAGACAAGTGAAATTGCCCTTGCAGGGTGGTAGATCTCTCCCTGTTAGTAGTTTTTCATGTTGGCACTTTTCCGCGCCCGCGTTTTGGAAGCTGTCTTGTCACAGCATCACGTGCATAGAACTAGGTGTGAATGGACGAGGAAGAAGAAGTGATGGGTCGCACTTCACAGAGAAGGTCGCTCTGCCGAACCAACACACGCCGATGTGAGAACACGCCCAAAGTGGCCGGAGTGGTGCGAAGGATGACTCAGGCCGAAGTCCATTACGCGAGCTAGCGCAGCGCCACTCTGCGCGGTACCTATCCGCGTTCCCCTCCCTCTCCTCTCGGTCCACTTTGTTTTCCTTTCCCTACCCTCTCCCTCCATCCATCCATCCATCCATCCGTCTTCTCTCCCTCTACAACCACTCTCGCTCCATCCGCCCGCTCGTGGGACATCAAAGAGACGCACGCGAGCTGTTATTGGGTCAGAGTTCATAGTGGCAGATGGCGCCTCCTCCCCCCCTCCTCCCCATTTTCCATCTCTGAGCCATGTTGCAGAGAATTCCCAGCCAGGCTGTTAACTCTTACTCCCCAACTCCCTGTTGGTCGACGGAATTGTTGGTTGGTTCGTGAAGGAAAGGGAGAGGGAAGTGGGTGATAGAAGTGTAGCACATGCCGGGAAAGATGGCTGTTGTGCGGAAATGGACACAGCGGGAGAGATAAATCTTTTTTTATGATTTCGCCCGAGCCCACTCTCGGCGCAAGGACCTCGAGTCTTGTAATGGGTGAAATCGATGCGTCGGTTTTTTTTCCCCCTCTCTGTAATCGAGTAATCTATTTATTTGGGTGTGGGGGGAAAGTGGATTTTCCCATTCTTCACAACAAAAAGCACCCTTTTATTAGTCATTTGTTTTTAGTCTTTACTGATCCACTCTGTAAATATATAGCTATTTAATTTTTTTAAATATAAATTATTAATGGTGTCTTGAAAGTAAGTAATCAAGAAACAAATGAATATAAACATTAATTGTTTAGTGGTACATACATCTAAAATAAAAAAAATAATAAAAAATAAAATACCCTGCAGACACAAGTGGCGTGAGAATTATGCACAGTTATAAAAATCTTCACTAATTTTTTGAAGCATCTTTTACACAAGATTCTGTGTATATTAAGATGTAAAAAAATTATGTAATCAAATTAATTCTCAGATTTTGAGTTTCTCATGGTTTTTCCTGTCTGTGTAACGATTCTACAATCGATTGTTCCAATCGTACGATTTTGCCCATCGCTACTCGAAGCGTAGCGGATGTTGATGCAGCTGTAACTTTTTCTTTGCCTGTGACACAAACAACGTCGTAATTGGCCGCTGCGTGATGAATGGTCCGCCGCATTTTTAGTTATTTATTGAAGCCCAACGCGGCAGTCGTTTGTGTAGTAAATTTTTTTTTAAAATCCTTCTTCTTAAATGTTGCACATGGTCCTCATTATAAACATTCTTCACGTATATTAGCTGACTTATTGAAGAAAAATGATCTCTATCGTAGGATTTCGTTATCTTGCTGTTTTTATTATCTTCTGAAATGAAGTCCATGGAAAGTATGGTGTGCCCGACGTTTCGGCATGCCTAGATGTTAATCACCCCCTTGAAGATGACTGCAACAGGGCATGCCGAAACGTCGAGAACACCATCATTTCCGTGCACGCTGACTTCATTTCAGAAGCCAAGAAGTTGTCAAATGAATACTATTTAAAATAAATTGCTAGTAAGAATGAATATAACGTGCAGAATTTGTAGTGCAAATATCTTGTTTGATGCCTGGTTTGGCGTACAATATATCGTGGGCTTAGTGGAAAAAGTCGGTAAGTCCAATTTCTGGAAAAATACTGTTAGTTCACTTACCAAGTTTTGCTTGCCTAGAATAGCGTTATAATGGACTTGCCGAAATAAAGCTATAGAAGAAAATGTCCACAATCATTCATTATTTGGACTTCCAAACGTTTTCTTGGCGAAGATATTGCCCTTACAACTTCATCTGTGAAGTTAACTCATTTTCACAAAAAAGTGGACTTGCCAACTTTTCCCACTAAGCCCACGATATGTTTATATACTTCCAGCTCATGAATGAGCGATTATATCATTAAAATGTAGGTTAAATATTATAGAAATAAATTACAAAAAAAAAGTATTTTCAGTTGTTAATGTTGCAACTTATTTTTTTTTTTACTGTAAGTTGATGTGATATGTTTAAAAGTTCTCTTGATCTGCAATACCTCATTAAATGAATCTAAATAATTATTTTTCTGCCCCCTTCTTCACCCAAGTAAACTGATTATGGTTACTCATTTTTGATACGTATATTTTTGTGTGTAAATAATTCTATAATGGAAACGTTTTCGGAAATGATCTTGAAATATAACTCCTTACTGGAGCGTGCGTCATGTCACTTGTCTTCAATTTAACTGTTTATAATTAAATTAATTTAAAAAAAAAGTGTTGTAACAGCGTATCTTGGAAAATAAAATTTGAAATGAGAATTCTGTAAATACATTTTACGGTTGTATTTCATAAAGAGCATCATCTAATTATATTCATTATTTATTTCCAAGGAGTGTTAATTGGAAGAAGCCATCTTGTTTTTAACTGTTTGTTCAATAGTTTTTTTTGTATAGTCATGTTTTTTTTTTGCTCTTTGGAACATAGCACATAATTTGATGGAATGCCTTGTTATTAATAGGACAGACTGCTACAACTAGATTTTCCTATGAGATAAGTAGTGTTTTGCATTGAAATTTTATTTTTGTTAGAATGACTACAAATGTGATAATACTGACAATGGATACTAAATTATAGTCTTTATAAAAATAAAAAGTTAAAGAAGGTAAACAAAAAAATTGGTTTTCTGTAAAGTCGGTTTACGGACGATAGTTTAACGTGACGTCATAACAAAATATTGATGAAATGATTGCATACTTTTATGAATAAAATTGAATAATTTTTATTGGATTATCACTATTTTGTATGGATACAAAGAAGGAGTGAAATGAAATCTACAATTTAATTGATAAATTTACTTTTATTTGCACTCATTAATTCAAATATGTTTATTACTTTAACGAAGAGATTATTTAACTATATATTTTATACGTGTTTGCTATTTAACTTCTTCCAATCTGTGTTACTGTGTTAAGGATAGGACGATGATAAGAAAAGTAGGAAACGAATGGGAGTGTTTCAAGTTTAATGTGCCTCGAAAAAGTCAAATCGATTGTTGTTCCAATCGAGCGGAAGAGAGATATATGCGGCGCAAGCGTACAATGAGCATAACGGGACACGACGTAACGGGACAATGAGTAATCCTTTTTCGTGCGTGCAGCCGGCGTTCATCGATTTATTAGACGTTGTCACGTCAAAAAAAAAGAAGTTAATATTATCAAGCCGGGTAGTATAAATCTGGCGACAGCGGTCGCCATTTATCTCTGTACTGCAACTTAAGCGTGGGATAGACTATAGTGCAGTAGTGAGAGAATTAGTGGCCGTACGGTTAGTTTACACCGAGCGTGTGGGAAGTTTCCCGAACTTGCGGACAAAAATAAAACTTTCTCCTGCCTCGTGTCTTCGGAAGCCTGTGGTGGCGCAGCCCGCGAGGACTTTTCCTGTCTTCCTGTACCCGGGAGGGAAGCCTTTAAGAGGAATCGATCACCACCACCCCGCCTCCGTTTCCCCCTACGCCTCCTCGAACTCCTCTGGTCGGCCACTCTACCCAAGGCAGCATGTACCTCACGGGAATCAGCTGCTACTACTACGTACAGGATGATTCAACGAGGAGTTACCGCCACTTCGCAGACCTTATTCCTTACATATTACTAGCTCCGGTACCTGGCTTCGCGCAGATAAAGTTTTGTACATGTGTACAGTGTTGGATAAAACAAATTTTAATTTTGAGGTCAAATACAAATTTAAATTAGTTTTTATAATTATCATACTTTAAATGAAAGGATTTTTAAGATTGCGTTTTAAAAAAAATATACTCTTTTAAAAATCGTAATCTACCCGTGCAAAACCAGGTATATCAGTTATTTTAAAAAAATTATCTCCAAAAATATCACAAAATAAAAGAATTACAACAAAAAATATACACTGTAATTATATAGTAAAGGAATATTTAATTTATAAGTATGCTATGAAAGAGAAAATAACATTAATACCCACTATATATTTAAAAAAAAATCAATGCATTACAGGACTTACAAGCTTATAGAAACGTAACAAAACGTAATTCTGCAATTGCTGAACGGATTTATTTATTTATTTATTTTTGTTTTTTAGACTACCCTATCCCACAGGAACTACACATTTTTTTCCAGTATGAAAAGTTAATTAAGTACAACTACGGGACCTAAAGTAACTGTATACGTAATTTCATGAAAATTCGTTCAGTTGTCAAGATCTTAGAGGAAAAAAACAAAACAAAAACAAACACAAAGTTTCGCTTTTATAATGTTAGAAGGATAAATGTGGATCATATTCCCAATATGGACGGAGTCATTCAACACACTTTAAATCCAAGGAAATGTCAACACACTTTAAATCCAAGGAAATGTCATTACTATGAGAAGCTTATTGCGTGTGGGGATGGACGAAGGACACTTGTCTACCAAAAGAATGCTCAAACACGTATCATGAATGTCGCTGCACTTGCCGTACATGAGCGAAGGGGCTGCTCCAGAATTTATTTTTTTTGGACAGTCTTGGACGGTACCACAGGGGCGTAACGCACAGTTTTGGGAGCCCAGGCCCTACTGGGGGGTCCACATCAGAGGGTGGTCCGGGGAATTTATACAATTCAATTGCAAAATGCTAAGTTTTGTGGCTTTCTGAGGGTAATTTATCCCTCTCCGAAGTCCAATATGTAAAGTATATTAATATAAACAAAATACACTAATAACTATAAATGCCACAAAATTAATTGTAAGGATTTCACTCGTGTTAATATAAGGTGGAATATCACTACACAAATCGTGCGTTAATGTAGAATGTTACAAATATGCAGTCTAATGTATAGTTTCATTTAATTGCAAACTTGCCCTTCTCAGAAGCGCAGACGTATACAGTTGTGTTTTTGTTGATTTACTTTTCTTATAGTTTTCTAAATAAGTCTTAACGTTTAACACGAATTGTATGTTTTTTAAAAAAAAGTATTAGTAGCGTAGGAAAGTATGTCTGAGCCCAAGCTTCCGAAGGAGGATTGGGAGAATTGTAAAAACTAATTTTTTATAAATATTTTCATTACTATAGTGTGACATATATAGATATAGTTATAATGAGGATATATATATATATACATAGTGAGAGGTAGAGAAATGGAGAGAGGTGTATATATAATGAGAAGTGATATGAAGAGAGGTGTATATATAAATATAGAGGTATAGAGAGGTGTGTATATATAAATATAGAGGTATAGAGAGATGTGTATATATAAAGAGATATAGAGAGAGGTTTATACATAAATATAGATGTATAGAGAGATGCTTTGTATATGTGTACCTACTTAAAACAAAATACAAAAAAAAATGCATTGCAGCGCATGCCGGGAATTACAATCATAATATCCATTTTAAAAAATTCTACTTAAATATAATTAGGGTGGGACTCGAGACCGTGATGCCTCACTCCATGATTTGTGCTCGGATAATCGACATAATTGGGAAAACGCAGCGGAACTGTTTTTTTTTTTATGTCAACATTGTTCGTTTCCACATAGCGATTCGATCACGACCGCGGTAGAGTTACACGCTGGGCATAATTATTACACCGCACTTTGCCCCCTCCTTTCCCACCCCTCCCCTTCATGTTCCCGTGATATGGGCGACACTAATCAGGCCGCCCGCCAATCACCGCGGTTCGCGGTCCGCGACCAGACGGACCTCGTTAAGGGGTGTATGTGTGTCAGCGAGGCGGGATGATAAGTGCGACACTCGCTGGTGCTTCTAGCGCGGTGTCGCCTCTGGACTGGCGCGCAGTCTTCTCGTCGTCACAGGACAACTGTGGAATCTGAGCGGTGACCGTAACATTATACGGCCGAGAAATGAAGATAAAGGTGTAATGCAAGTCCCTTAAGTGCTTTCAAGAATCTGTACCGGTTGTGATACGCCTTAAAATTACTCCGAAAACATGTGTTTTTAGCCATTTTAAATATTCTAAATATACAGTTTAAAAACTTAATCAGAAATCAAAAGTACTTTTCGGCCCTCGGCGAACTCTTAAAATGCTTTTCGTAAGCGGACCCCACTCGGATATCTTGAGTAGTTTTTTTTTGAAATCGCGTTGTTTTCCCTGAAGCTCTGCGCACCGCGTGTTGTGCCCGGGTAGGCAGGGGCCTTAACGCCGCGGTCTGGACAACTGGCGGGCGTTGTACGTCACGCCGGTGTCTTTCAGAATATTCCCCCGGCTTCCCGCAAGGTGGCGTCGCACAGTCGCAGCGCGTCGTTCGCTGAGCTTAAGTACAGAAAAAAAAAGAGAGGAAAAAAAATCATGTGTTAAGGGGCCCGCCTACCTGGGCACACATACGGTGTGCAGAGCTTCAGGAAAAACAACGCGATTTCAAAACTACTCAAGATATCCGAGTGGGGCCTATTTACGAATAGCATTTAAGAGTTCGCTGAGGACCGAAAAGTACTTTTAATCTCGGATTAAGTTTTTAAACTGTATTTTTAGAAGCGTTAAAATGCCTAAAACGCGTGTTTTCAGAGTAATTTTTAGGCATAAAACAATCAGTACAGATTCTTGAAAGTACTTAAGGGGCTTGCATAACACCTTTATCTTCATTTCTCCGCCATATAATGTTACGGTCACCGCTCAAATTTCACAGTTATCTTTTGACGACGAGACGAATGCGCGCCAGTTCAGAGACTTGCGCTTAGAGGCTATACCGCGCTGGAAGCACCAGCGAGCGTCGCGCTTATCATCCCGCCTCACCAACACACATACACCCCTGACGAGGCGGGCCCCTTAAGAGGGAAGCCTAAGATGTACATCAAGCTTTGTCCCTGCCCGAACACGCCCGAATATTCACCTTCGGCCAACCTCGGGTTTATTTATATATATATTTATATTTCTCTGTTTATTTTAATGTAGCTATACCAACCTAACTAACCGTCCATAGTGTTTTAAAGTGTTTTAAAGTGTTTTAATGTAGCTAACCTAACCTACCACTTTTAATATTTGAATTAATTTTTCCTGCGCAAAAATAAAACAAATCCCGAGGTTGGCCGAAGGTGAATATTCGGGCGTGTTCGGGCAGGGACAGAACTTGATGTACATCTTAGGCTTCTCGTGTTAAGAGTCTCTCAGTACTGGCCGGCGATGTGCAAAATCTATCCTCGGTAACGAACAAGCTCGTTGTGTTGATCTCATGTTGGAAAATAAAAAACGAAACTCCGGACACGATCAATGCCGAGCTTGATAAATAAATTACACACGCAAAATGTGTGTTTTCAACTGCATTTCTGCACGCGAATCACACGTAGTTCCCGCACCCGCCGCTAGAATACGCTGACGGAGAAGCTGCGTCGACTATCGGATCATTCCATTTGCAGACCGAAATTTTAAACTGTGCTTTGAAACCGCTCCGATAAAAAACGAAAAAAATCCTTGTAAAATTATATTAAACCCCAGCTTTGGACCTGATTTTCGACAAAGAATTGTATTAAAATACTGCTCATCTTGTTAAAAATTCACTAGGCAGTTAATACTTAAAAGTTTCTTTGTATTTGTTTAATTTGGTTCGCGCCATCCGCCATAGATAGCAGCACCACTTGTCGCTCATTTCCTGTTCCTTTACTCTTTTACTTCCGTCCCATTAACGAAATTACTCCACCCATATGCCGTATACAGAGAGCTAAGATTTTACACATAAAAAATAAAAATTTTAACTTTGGCATTTATAGTTGCAAATAGCATCTAAGGCTTGTTCTCACTCGCCAAGTTCATTTTTTTTAACCATTTTTTCCGTCATTATTCTTATTGAAGGGCATTCCTGAAATTTTAACTCGTAACCTCCATTGAATTTGTTGTTTGGCCACAAATAATTTCAACAGATATTCTCTTAATGGTATTTCATGGGTGTAAAAAGAAGCGTGTCTTCGTAATAATCATCTACACTTGCAACACTATTTCGGTGGTTATAAACTTCCCCCCCCCCCCCCCCCCCCCCCAATTGTGAACGCTATTTAACTGTTGTAATGATCCTTGCTCATTGTCGCCATTTGTCAAGCTCTGGAGGCAGATGGTAATATATTTTTTTTTATGTTTGTGCTTTTTGTGATAACGTTTTATTCAATTCTTCACAATACTGCTAGCTTTATCGCCTATTGTTACAGGTTTAATTTCTATTTCGTATCGACTATCTCTCATGTATTTACTCGCGGATAGCAAAATTATTTTTTTTATGATTCTGTATTGCTATGAAGATTACTCTTACCATCATCATTGTCATCATATATGTAACAAGTAAAAAACAAATAAAAATACCCAACGGGTTTAGTGAAATTAAACCAAACAAAAAAAATTGAGGAAACATAGCTATCCTTTCTCCTCTCCCTAAAAACCAACAGCCGTTTTTTCTGTGGCTAAATTTCTATTTCTTAAAGCAGACCATACGTGCTAATTTATTTTCTTATATAATTATAAATCATATAAGTTGTTTGTAATACTGTTTAAGTATTTTTAATGACTTTTGTTTTAAATTTTAATTAGCTGTAGCCTACTGAAGATAACTACATTTTATTTTCCAGGTAATTTACAGCAATGACGTGAACCTATCATAGATAAATGCTTCAAGATAATTAAAAAATTATTTGTCTAATTAGCGTTAGTAGTTCTCGAAATAGGCCTAGTAGGTGATCCACATTACAGACAGACAGCTGAATAATTTTTAACTAGAGAAAATTTACAGTCAGGATTTACTGCTGTTTTTTTCGCTTTATTTAATTAAAACTGAGATTTTTCTTATTATCAAACAAATGATACGGCGCTAACGATTTCGGTAACTTATTTTCTGCGAAACGTTAATTATTTGAAAATTTTACCTTAAAAAAAGGGGTGGTTTGCCTGAGGAGTTCATTGTTCTCGGTACTTATTAAATGTAGCAAGACAAAGAGAGATGTCTGCGAGTTCAAACTTGCTCTGAGTCTCGTAACAGAGCAATCAATAAGGAGTATTCTCATCTTTTCGAACGGTGTTTGAATTCTCTTTGGTTTCTTAGGAAACCACCCGCTTCGTCGCTGTAACTTACTCCTTGTACAGCAAACAAACAACACGAGAGAGATGTTTCCGGGAAGCCCGCAGTTCACAGGGACGAGATTTTTTTTTTTTTTTTTTTTTTCCTAACCTAACTAAAACTAAGTGTATTTTGGAGGGGTCCGGGTTAGGGAGGGACCTAGGTGCGTCTCAGGCCGAAGCCTATACGCCTAGTCATGCTGGGATTAGCCATGCAAGGAGAGGGTCGCATGCATCATGTGCTAGGAGGGGATTGGCCAGCCATGGCAGCGATTGGCGCCATGACTAACTCCCCTCACTCTTAAATCTAGACTATAACTAGAGATAGGTTGGGCCCAGGTAAAACCTGCATAGACACAGGGAAAACCCTGGGCACATTCATGCGGGATGCAAATTGGCATGCATTACGTGTAGGAGTTTACAGGAGACAGAGGATGGTCTGGATGAAGCGTTGGACAGAGTAGAAAAGAGTCTACCATGCGGGGGTTGGGAACTTGGACTCGTAGTCCGCTTTGCTTTTTATCCAGGACTGGATTTAGTGACCAGGGACGCGAGCGCCCCTGGTGGTGAGTGGTTGCACTGACCACTCACTCCGCCGCCAGTCAGCACCTAAAAAACTAAGAAACTAAAACAGAAAAAAGATAAATGACTTACAAACTAGGCATTTCGTTACGAAATATGCAAACACCCAACTCAGGGATGGACGTGCAGTGCTTAAGATAAAACTAAAATAAGAACTAAAAATATATATATTTTTTATTTTTTTTATTTATTTTTTTAGATTTTTTATTATTATTTTAGAAATATATATTTTTGATGACTAATACTTAGTATCTAGGACTTATTACTAATTTACAAATCTCTAATATCTACTACTATACTACTAGTTAAATATAGAGGAACTGTCGGTGTATAAAGTTACAGGTGATTAAGTCAAGACCTATTCGCATTCTGGCATTGTTGCAAGCTTGTAATTCAAAATCCCATGTCTTTCAGAAACACAACCGGCACTGGAGGTGAAGCCTGCCAGGCGGGCCATGCCCATCGTACATAGGGAGTCAGCCCTAACACAACAGGCAGTGAACTCCCGGGAGCCGAACCTACACCTGCGTGCTTCGGACCATTTTGAATAAGCAAATTATTCGTTAATGTCTATAATTTAAGTTTCAACTCGCGGGAGACTGATTGGCCGATCGCTCAGCCAGCCACAGCACACTACGGAGGTCTGTGAGCCAAGATTGAATTTGGCATTTTATATTTTCCATGCAACTCTGGATCTTGTTCGCCCAGTGATGAAATATATGGGTTTCTGCTTATGGCACATTTATCATAGAATTTTTGCGCAGTTCGGAAATAATAATGTTTTAAAAGTTCGAGTTTGAGCTCTCTGTGCATAGCCCTTACGGGGCAATACACAGGCGCATCTGTCGCAATACGAATACTCTTATTCTGAATTCTCTGTAGCTTGATTAAGTGAGATTCCGCTGCTGTTGCCCACACCGGCGCTGCATACGTGATTATTGGTTTTATTAGTGCGTTATAAATTATTATTCCGTTTTTAACAGAGCTACCTAAACGTCTGCTCATGACGGGGTAGAGGGTCATGAGCCTAGTGAAAGCTGTTTTTCTTTTCGCCTCTATGTGATCGCGCCATAGTAGTTTCCTATCCATGTGTACGCCTAAATATTTAACCACATTTTTGTGAGGAATTTGCTCATTGAAAAGTGTTAGTCGTGGTCTATCTTCAAGTGGCGGGAGATGTTTACGCGTAAAAACTATAGCTTCTGATTTAGTAGGGTTTACCTTAATTCGCCATTTTGTGCACCACTGTTCTATTGAATTTAACGCGGTTTGTAATCTGTCTGCTGCGAGTTCTAGAATACTAGATCTGCTAAACAATACCGTATCGTCCGCGTAGCAGCCAAACTGAACTGATCGGTGTGCGGGCTTAGGCATATCGTGGATATAAATATTGAATAAAACCGGCCCCAAGATGCTGCCTTGTGGGACTCCTGCTTTAATTATTTTTAAATCGGACTGTGCTCCTTCTGTCGTGACTCTAAACGATCTATTTTCTAAATACGAGGCCAGTAATTTAATATAACAATCGGGGAAGCCAGTTTTATATAATTTATAAATTAAGCCTTCATGAAGTACTCTATCAAAGGCTTTTTCTATGTCCAAAAACGCTGCGAGATTATAGCTATTCTGATTGAACGCAGTTATTATTTGTTCTGTAATACGGACCAGTTGATGCGTTGTTGAATGCGCGCTGCGAAAACCAAATTGTTCGTCCGGCAGTACGTCATTTTCTTTAATGTGAGTATTTAGTCGCTGTAGAATTATGCATTCAGCTACTTTTGACAATGTACTCAGCAGGCTAATGGGCCTATAATTTTGGGGCAGTGTCTTATCTTTTCCGGATTTATGAAAAACTATCACATTCGCTTCTTTCCACTGCGATGGAAAATACTGTTGTTTAAGTATTCCATTTATTAATTGAGCTAGGTATTCCAAAATTTAATCGGGCAGTTTCTTAAGGACTACTGCCTGAATGCCATCGTTTCCCGGTGCCTTACGTGGTTTCATACGCCTGATAGCCTGTTTAACTTCCTGAGATTGAGTTAAGTAAGGTTTTGAGGTTAAAGGCTGATTAAGTTTAATTGTAAGGTCTCTGTATATTCTGGCATTAAATTGCGGGTCACAGGGTTCGATATTAGGTTGAAAGGCTAATTCAAGGGTATTCGCGAAGGCTTGTGCTTTGTCTGTCGGTGTAAAAGCGAACCCAGTGCGTGTTTGTAGCGGAGGTATTTTATCTATCTTATGAAGGAATCGCTTTGTCATACTCCAGGTGCTACCATCTTGCACCTGTAGCTGAGAGACTTTCGTCTCCCATTGGCTGCTCCTCCATAGAGTTATTTCATCGGAAATTATTTTCTGTAATTCATTAATTCTCGCTTTAATGTCGCGCTGCCTACGTCGAGTATATTCGCGCCTTAATCTATTTTTCTGAGAAATTAAATCCCTAATATACACCGGCAGTTCATCTTGCTTAAATCTAACCACCTTTTCTGGGATGCACGAGTTAATTGCAGTTTGAATTTTAACTGTAAGTTCAGTGACTGCTGATTCTATGTTATCTTTTGTTTTGAAGTTGGCAGCATCGGCTGCAGGCAAATTATCGACTAAATACGTCTGAAAGCCTCTCCAGTCAGCTTTCTTGTAGTCTTTAATTTTTCTCGGAGGACTGATGTCAGTGTCCACGTCATCGAATAGTAGATGTACTGGAAAGTGGTCAGACGACATTTCGTGAAAGACTCTGAGTTCGAATCCCGTTTGAACTCTCTTATTTAATGCAATATCTAAAATATCGGGGTTGTGCCTTAGTACTCCGCTATCGTGAGTGGGCTCTGAGGGAGCATGTACTTGATAATTTTTGTTAGACTCGTGTCTTTGCAGCAGTAGGCCATTGGCTGTATTGCTCCGACAGTTCCAGTCTTTATGTTTGGCATTAATATCGCCGACTGCTAGGAATGTGGGAGCTGAGCCATATAAGATGTCCAGCTCGTTTTCAGTTAGTGACCTGCCCGGTGGTGCATACATCGAAATAAGCACAATTTGTTGTTTATTGACTTTAAAAGTAATTGCCACAGCTTCTAATTTATTAAATTCAGGTAAATGAAATTCACTATGTTGTATACTTCTGTGGATTAGTAGGGCAACCCCTCCACTTCTGGTATCGCGGTCGCGCCTATAAATAGTGTAATTTAAGATAGTTAGACGATCTGTTGGAATTAAGTGTGTTTCGTTTATCGCCGCGATTCTAATATTATGTTTAATTAAATGATCGGTAAATTCGATTATTTTATTTCTAATTCCTCGTGCATTCCAGTAAAGGATGGTACTTAATCTACTGTCTACGGGGGTAGTATTAATGGCAGAACCTAAATTAAGGGTGTGCGGCATTAAAGCTGGCCGCTAATGCTGTCACGAAGCCCGTGGTGGCTTTTATTTTGTCCTCTATTGACTTGGACGGATTACACCAAATAGCCATTAAAATGCACATTGGTTCCAGGACGTGTGCCAGGTTAGGGTCCTGTGTAAGGGCATCCGATTGGCCTACGAGCTTCAGAAAGTCGCTCGCGTCCATCGCTGGCTTCTCCGCGGGATTTAGCTGCGGTGAAGCAGTTGGCATTACTGTTGGTGAGTCAGTCTGCAACGGGCTGGCTTGTTGTTGCCCAGGCGCGACTTTCTTGGAATCACTGGGGGGAGTGGTGGAGTTGGGTGGCGCCTTAGTACCTGGCTGATCCGTCACTTGACCTTGCGCCCGGCCTTTACCGTTTTTGTGCCCCGAATGGTGTTTCTTCGGGGGCCTCTGGGGCAGGGGCTGGCCTCTAGGCCTGGGTGGGTTTGCCAAGACAGGATACTCCAGTTCATGCCTATCGCTCAGCACTGAATATTGATTAGGGCTCTGCCATTGCGGGGGGGCGGGGTAGCTCGGGGCTCGCCACGGCTGCCTTGGGGGCTGGGGGCAGTAGCCTGAGGGGCCGGCTTGTTGTGGGGGTGGGCGGACTTGAGCCGCGGCTGTTGCTCGCTTGTTTTCGCGCACTGCGCGTTTGGACTGCAGCTCTCTGTCTTTCCGCTCCTGTTGCGGGAGGTGACGCCAGTTCTCCCTCTTGTAGGCCATGCAGCCTCTGTAATTGGCGCAATGCGGGCCTCCACATCGCGCGCACTTTGCCTTCGTCCTGTCACCTCCCTGGGGGCAAACCTCGGTTTTGTGCCCTTGGCTGCACCATCGGCACACAGGGGAGGCTCTGCAGCCTTTTGCGGGGTGGCCAAACCTCTGACAGTTGCCACATTGGAGGGGGCCTTTGGGGTGTCGATAGTCCTCAACACGAATGCTGAGGCCTCCGAATGACTTCAGGTCGTAAATCCTTTCTGGATTTACGGCCTTCGGGAGCTCTACGACTAACTTATTTATAGGCTGCCTTGTCTGCCTGTTGTACAGAAACCAGAAGTTCTGCACTGGAAGACCCATTGCGGCGAACTCGGCCTGAATGAATTGTTTGTCGGTGCTGCTATGCACTCGACAAAACAAACTTTTTCGGGATCTCGTCCCGTTGCAGCAGCACAGAGTGTTGCACTCCGGCCTGCTCCAGTGCACGCACTGCCCTGTGGTACTCCTCCACGGTGGCAGTGTGAATCATGAGCTGGTCATGGCCGCGACTGACGCACGACCAGCGCTCCTGCAGTGCTGCATCCAGCACTCTTTTAATGGCCGGGTAGCTGTGGCCAGAATCAACAAATACATACAGGGGTTTCACCTGCATTTTCTTTGCCTGAGGGGCAGGGTTTGGCGGGGCAGGGCTCGAACCTGCGGACGTGTTGGCGGCCGTTTGACTGGCCGAGTTGTTTGCCCTTCTGACGGGCTGCTTGCGAAGTCGCTCGGCCTGCTGCCTTGCGATCGCAGGGTTCGTCAGTGGGGGGCGCAGTCTTTCGTCCTTTCCTCCCGTTTTTTGTTTTTTTGAGACGACTGTTGTAAAGCCGTCGTCGCTAGACATTTCTTGTTCGTCGTCGCTCGGCAGGGGCACATCGATGCACTCCTGCATCACCTGCTCGTCACTTAACTGGTCAGTCATGTCGCTAGTTACACCCTACAACGCACTAACACCCACTGACCACGCACCCGGTATTAAGCCGGGTTGTGGCTAGGCTGTAGGGTTAGCTACAACCCGGGTTGTTTTGCACGCTTACACTTCTTAGAAAAAAACCTGGGAATACCACCTGGCCTGTGTGCGAGCAAACAGGCTGTTCCTGGAATCTCGCAGCTCCGCTTGACGCGTCCGTCCTCGGCCAAGGCTCGAAGCGAACTCCACAGGGACGAGACACACTTCATAACAGTTCGAAGTTCTCCGATGTTCTCCGAAGTTTGCCGAACGCTCGTGGAAAAACAACCACATTGCAAGGATTCGTGTATTTTA
Source organism: Bacillus rossius redtenbacheri (assembly GCF_032445375.1). Taxonomy (NCBI): domain Eukaryota; kingdom Metazoa; phylum Arthropoda; class Insecta; order Phasmatodea; family Bacillidae; genus Bacillus; species Bacillus rossius. The sequence goes on from NC_086343.1 coordinate 10,683,132, forward strand.
CGGTCACAGAGTATTTCAAATAACGCTGACGCTAACCTAACCAACCTTTCATTTTAGATATGATAACCGTACCTAATTTACCCTCCCGAAAAAAAAAAAAAACTTATGTATTACACTGACCGAAACCTAACCAGTTAACTTTTGAAACTAACTGGCATCCTGAAGCATAAGACGTACTCACGCCGTAGATGCTTCAGCCGGTTACACTATGATTTTTATTTTTTGTAATTTGGAACAGAAATAGTCATGTAAAATTACAGATATCTGTACATTTTTACGAAAACAACTGTATCAATACAAAATAGTTTTCGCAGTTGTACTGGGTTCGGATTTTTACCCGGGAATTTAACTTTGTGTTCCCCCAGTACCTACAATAGTTAAAAGTTATTTGTAAACCGTTCCCTTCATAGCTTTCCAGTATTAACTGCGCACATTAATAAGCATGATAAACATGTTCTAATTATGGAATAATTCAAATTATTTTCCATTGATTTTGAAAAAAAAATAATGCTTGCAGGAAATATCAATTTAAAAAAATTATGCGCCAAATTTTGTAAGAAATACGCAGTATTTTTTCATATATGCAAAAATAACCATTTGTCGTGTGTTTTACAAAGTTATAATACTGTTACGGTTTACCGCGGGTTCGTAAAGGATAGCTCAATTAAAGATTTTACTACCACACACACAGTTTTATTGATAGCCACTACTTATGTCACTTACAAATAATCCTCCAAAATGGCAAATAAACAATTGCACTTAAAAATAATGTTGCTTCCCCAGTCACTCCTTTCTTACAATCCACACGCCTCGCTGGGCCGCAACTCTCGCCGCAGCACCCCTCGTGGGTCTCCGCCGCGGGACTCCGTCGCCGCACTCCGCCGCCGCCGACGCACTTGCCTTCGCCTAGGATCCACTCGATGCCACGTCCGTAACAATACATTTCTTGTAGTATTACAAACTATTTCTTGGCAGCTGGTTTCCAAAGGAGTGCAGAAATGTTTGTTTTTTTTTGGTCTGCGATACGTGTAAGCGCGCAGACGCGGCGGCGGTCTGTGCTTCGCCTCTGCAATTGCCGCTGCTCTGTGGCCCGAGGCGAAACCGGCCAATCGAGAGACTAGAGACGTCACGAGACACGTGGAGCGCCGCGCGGATCGATCTTCAAGCCACCGAGGGCTTTTTTTTTTTTTTTTTTGTCACCGAGAGCCGCCTTCGTTTCCGTGTGCCAATTCTCAGGAAAATTTATTTTAGCAGTTTATTTTTTACGCGTTCGACATGTTAAGGGGCCTCGCCTCGTCAGGGGTGTATCTGTGTCGGCGAGGCGGGATGATAAGCGCGACGCTCGCTGGTGCTTCTAGCGCGGTGTCGCCTCTGGACTGGCGCGCAGTCTTCTCGTCGTCACAGGACAACTGTGAAATCTGAGCGTTGACCGTAACATTATATGGTCGAGAAATGATGATAAAGGGGTAATGCAAGTCCCTTAAGTGCTTTCAATAATCTGTACCGGTTGTTTTACACCTAAAAAATAACTCCGAAAACATGCGTTTTAGCCATTTTAACTCTTCTAAAAATACAGTATAACAACTTAAACAAAAATCAAAAAGTACTTTTCGGCCCTCGGCGAACTCATGAATGCTTTTCGTAAACAGATACCACTCGGAATATGTTGAGTGGTTTTGAAATCGCGTTTTGTTTTGTTTCCTGAAGCTCTGCGCACCGTGTGTGTGCCCGGGTAGGCGGAGCCCTTAACCACCTGACGATAATAGATAAACCCCCCCAAAAATATACGGGAAGCCTACATACAATTCACAGGGATGAGAACCACACCCGAACAACTCCGAAGTTCTCCGAATTTTGCCGATCATTCGTGAAAAAAACCCTCATAGTGCAAGGATTTATATATTTTTTTACGGTCATAGAGTATCATATATAGCGCTAACCAATTCTAACCCACCTTTTTTATTTTAGTTACTATAACCTAACCTGACATAATGTAACCTCCGGGGGGGGGGGGGCAAATAACTATTATTTATTTCACTGACCGAAGCTAACCTAACATTTTACTTCGGTAAACTTCGTAACTGTTCGGGTTGGGGTTGTTACTTTCGTCCTTGCGAGTATTGTAGGTTATCCGAAATGCATACGCAGGGTTGGCTGACAAAGCGACAAGACTATCGTTACAATTTGACTAAAGATAGCGGCGAAAACTCCTCAGAGGTCATCAGAAATTCTACCTCTCATCGAAATGACCGACGTTTTCTTTTTTCCGAGGGAGGGGGGTGATTTAGGCCTTGCCATCTTGAAATTTCAAATATTTTGGTAGGTAGGCCTACTGCTTGAAATAAAGCTTCCGTGGTGAATGTTTTGGTTCGATATGGCATAGGACTCAGCTTTGGCTACTTTTTTTTAAAGTGGTGTGATATTACCGTGGTAGTTGTAGTCGCCCGCGCGAAATAACAAGTTTTTTTTTTTACTTCGTGGCACCTGTTTGCAAACACGTGGTTTTCGACAAGGTATAGAAGGTCTGGGAGACGTGATTTATTACTGGACGTGCCGAAATTTTCTGATAAACAGTAGGATCGCAGCAAAAAAAAAAGATGGGAAAATACATGATGGCGGAGCCTAAACCACCTTGAGGATCACTCATCGATAGAGACTGGAAAAAAATTCGCGGGTTCAATGACCTCCAGGATTGACTCCACTATCCTTTACACACTCGGGCAAAGGTCAACTGTTCATTGGCTGTTGACTTGTGAGTCGTCTCGATTGGTTAGCCTGTGATTCGACACTTCTATGAGTGAGGGTTTCTGATTGGCCCTCTCTCCTCCAGATTAACAGTGAACCAATGGCAGAAGCAGCAGTAAGGTATAATTATTTTAATTGGACTGCAGTGGCGTAGCCAGGATTTGTGTATGGGTTGTGTTAAGATGCATGGGAAACACCCCCCCCCCCCCTAATTAAAGCGGGGGGTCCTGGGGTTTTCCCCCGGGAAAATTTGGATTTTAAGGTGTAAAATAGTGCTATTTTAGCAGTTTTTGGTACTTAAATTTAATTTGTGTGAGTGATGAATAAGAAATTAAAGACTTGTGCTAAGGGGGGGGGGAGGTGTTTGAACCCCAACCCCCCCCCCCCCTTTTCCCTTTGGCTACGCCCCTGAATTGCATTCCACGAAATGAATCCGCGAATTTTTTCAGGTCTCTACTCATCGAGGATCATTTAGCCTGAAGGGTCCTTCAAGGATGTATTCGGGATCAGCATCGGTGTGCGTCACAGGACTGGCCACGTGTATTTACCCCCCTCCCCCTTCTCTTCACACCCCACCTTGGGTTACTTCCTGACGGCCCTGGTTGCGACTCCAGAGGAACTGTAAGGAACGCACCTTGTCGGAAGGGCGTCAGGGGATTTCCTCTTCCCTACAGATGACCTAGTTTCATTTTTTTTCCCCTTTTCCTCCGGGTTGTTTTGCTCTCTGGAAAGGTTCTATTCCGAACAGAAAAGCGAGAGAGAGAGAGAGAGAGAGAGAGAGAGAGAGAGAGAGAGAGAGAGGGCGAAGACCCCGCCGTCAACTCTTTGTTTTTTTTTCTCTCTCTCTCTCTCTCTTACTTTGCTATTCTTGTGTTCCGAGAAAAAAAAACATATAAGAATGTAGACACGGAGACGGTATGAAAACTCACCCCGTATTCCGAAAACAGAGGAATATACGCACTCGTCGTGTGACAGTAAGCTGACTCAGTGGCGTACTCACTCAGGACCCAATCCAGGGGAGTGGCACTCAGTAGTTCATTGTGACTGCAGCTTTTTATTTCCTTCTATACATTTATATATATATTTACTATAGATAGCCTCGTGTTTAAGTCAAAAAAGATCGTGCAAGCGAAAAAAAAAAAAAATATCATCCTCCTACCCTCCACGAAATTATTTTCAGCATACTCTCGTGGCCACGATGTTGTTTTTGTTTCACGTAAATTACGTTTTCACTTGTTGAACCACCGCACAGTGAAAGAAAAATAATCTTAAAATCAAATTGACGGTTTCATGTTGTTTTCATGATAAACATGCATTATCAAAAAATTAGCCCCGGGAAGAAATCTTGCGCTGGCTGCGTGTTGTGACCAGTGGATGTCCCATGGGAGGGGAAAAGGAGCAATCCCTTCCCCCCTAACCCATAAATATTTGAATTAAAAACAAAAATAGCTAGATTTAAAAAAATAAAAACCATCCCGATTCGAATTTAACCCGTTATCTCAATTTGGAGCTATTTTAGCGCTACACTTCTGTGTGAAATTTTTTTAAACTTTATTAATCTTAATAAATTAAAACCACAACTTTGATGACGATTTTTCAAGACGTGAGGAATTCTTTACAGTAGTTTTTTTAAACGGCAATTGATTTTTTTTTTTCCTTCAAAATTACGGACTCCTTTCTAACTGGACGTCACGTATTCCACACCACCCAAAACCCTTACGCCATGTCCGTGACCCCCGAAATTCGAAGCTGTGTCCGCCATTGGTCGTGACGTCGCGTACCTTGCGTAGTTTAGGCCAGGGTCTTAAAGACTCGTTCCACAGCGGCACGGAACAGAGTTTCTTCAATGGCACGTGCGGACCCGTACGTATTACCTCGGCAATGCTGAGCTCTTCCGTTTACGTCGCTCCGTGCGGCCAATAGAAGCCGAGTACATGGTTATAGTGGTAACCGTGTTTTTTTTTTAATGTTCTAAATACGTTAAAAAATTGTCTAAAGTTCAAGAACATATAGTATCCGTAATTACTTCGTCGTTTATTTTAATTATTTATGTAAATTCTGCCCGTGGTGTTGGTTTCGTAACCTTGAAATGCAATCTCATTGGTTGCCATTATTTGTTACGTCTCCGGCGCATTGCGGAAGCAGCAGACGCGATGGTGAAAATGTTCCGTGAGATCCGTCTCCCGTTTCACGTGACGTTGTAGAACGGGCCTTAAAAGCTGAGAGTGAGTGCGAGCGTGTTTTTACAGCGAGGTCTCTGACCTTTCCGGACCGCTTCTTCTTTCTCGCGGCGAGTTCTCGTCAGGGTGTCCACAATTAAAAAAAAATATTTCGTACCAACTTAGGCGAGAATAAAGTACTAGATTTCAAAAAAAAAAAAAGAGCACTAAATTATAATTTGTTATGGTTTTAACAATTTATAAAGTTATTATGACATTGCAATGCTCTAACTTAAATATCACACCACACACACATACATTCCTTAGTTTTTAAAAATAATTAAGCTTAATAATAAACCATATTGGAGTTACTGTAATATTATTATATTAAAGAAAAAAGTAATAGATCTGAGCGTAAATGTACTTGACCACTAAAAAACGTATAAAAGTACTAGATCTAGTCAGGGCAGCAACTAGAGTCTCTGGCACCCGGGGCATGAATGGATTCATGCGCCCCCCTCCCCCCTCCCAACTATTTTTTTGCACATACCACACCAATAAAGCGGGGGGTCTGGGGGTCCTCCCACGGAAAAATGGTGCTATTTAAGCATTTTCGGTACCTACACGTAACAGTTTCTGTGCTATTGTAACTTCCATGCATGAACCCAAAATGTCCATAAAGTAGTCCGTATAATCACTAGACTTGTTCATTAAATATGTTGAGACGTTATATTGTAAATCAGATTATACATTCCTGGCATGCAAGTTAAAGAAACTTTTTACCAGTTACCAGTTGTAGTAGGAATTATAATGCAAGCGATTTCGGCGCCCCCACAGCTTTGCGCCCGGGGCGTATGCCCCGCTTGCCCCCCCCCCCCCCCCCCCCCTAGTTGCGGCCCTGGATCTAGTACGAAAGTTACTAACTGTGGACACCCTGGTTCTCGTCTCCTCTTCCCGCCCGTGGGTGACCGGAGCGCTTCGGCGGATGCAGACACGCGCGACATCTTGCGGCCGCGCGCGCAACTACTACTTCCAGCCGGGTTCTGTATTCACCGACCCCGAGTCAAGACGCCAGAATTATCCGAGCACGTGTATTTTTTTTACTAATTATTATTATTATTTATTTTTGACGTGATAAACGCCTTATAAATCGATGAACGCCTGAGCCGAGCGTGCAAGAACCGGCCAACCACCGTGCGAGGAAATCTTCTATAATACCAAAACTAATTGTTCGTGATTATATTTAAACAAATTATTTAAATTAAATGTGCGAAAACTGTAAATAATATTTTAAAATTAAAACAGTATGCAATTTTTCTATCAATGTTTTCTTATGACGATATCACGTGAAATTATCGTCCGTAAACCGACTTTACAGACAACCCCCTTTTGTGTGTGTTTTTTTTTTTTTTTTTCAGGAATGGAAGTCTTATGGACGTCTAGGTGATTGTAACCGTGATTGTAACCGTGATTGAAAGTTGGGTTAGGTTTAGGTTAAGTTACGTAATGGATACATCAAGTGATATTTACAACGTGGAAGATACGTTAGAAAACTGTTTCACGGACATACGCCGTTTTTTGTTTGTACTGGATGCCATAGAAAAAAAAAACCTTCAAGGATCTCTGCTGTCCGTTCCGTGAGGCTTTTCTTTGTTTCCAGTGCAAACTAAGCGATGGCGTCAGTGAAATTGTTTTAAATCGATGAGGTAAAAAAAATGTTCTTTTAAAAATTTTGTTTCTATTTTCCGGGAGGAGAGATATTTTTGTTCTTGTCTAGTTGATCGTAACTGAAATGAAAAAAAGATGGTTGAGGTTAGTTTTTGACGTGACGTATAATAAATCGATGAACGCAGGCTGCACGCACGAAAAAGTGTCCCGTTACGCTCATTGTACGCTTGCGCTGCTCCAACAGAAGTGAAAACTTAAAAGTTTGTTTATAAATGTGTAATATGTAATAATTTCTACGTCAAATGTAAGTAAGAAAATGAATCTGATTACTAGTATAATTTCAAGTATTTATTCTTTTATTATTAAAATAAAAACGATTCAATTTTATTCATAAAACTATGCAATCATTTCATCAATGTTTTGTTATGACGTTGTCACGTTGAACTATCGTCCGTAAACCGACTTTACAGACAACCAATTATTTTTTTTTTTAAATTTCGATTGCGAAGTCGCACGAAGCGAGCGATTCCAACTTCGGGCATGTTCGGGGAGAGGAACTGATCGGGGCTCGGTGAGTCCGTGGGCTTCCCGGGCGCTAGTGTTGTTTACGGCGGCGCCGGTTGACGACGCTTGCAGTTCGCGCCCGGGCGTCGTGCGGCGCGCAAGCGGGTGGGAGCATCGGGCGTCTGTTCCAGGGCGTCGCGACGCTCACGCCGTGGGGGTCTGCCGAGTGCGCCCTCTCAGTGAGACCTCCGCCGCTGCTGCCGGGCCGTGCCAGCACGTCGGCCATTAGGTAGACGCAAGGTTTCATTCTTCAGGGGTGCCCACAAGGGGGGGGGGGGGAGTAACGACGCAGACTGCGTCATTAAAATTTCAAGGGGGGGGGTGGGTTGAAAGACGTGAAAAATGTATATATTATTTACATAATTATAGCTTCTAATGTGAAAATACGTTTCTGGTGCTTTGATAATTGAAAGGGATCTTGTAAATCAAATTGGCAACCCCGCACTTTCCTCAACAAAAGCAGTTTGGCATCTGTCGGTTCAGGATGGAAATGATATGACCAAAATTATTATTAGAAAATCAGTTTTAATTAATGCAAAATCTGATAAAATATAATACTAAAAAAGTATAATATTATAAAATAATTGAGTAAATCATTGAGAAAATGGCATAAAAATTTCGGAGGGGGGGGGGGCATCATTAGGTTAGGGGGGGGGGGGGGTGAGTCATAGTGTTTGGGGGGGGTGGGGGGGGGGTGCACCTCTGCATTCTTATCCCAATATCTTCTTATTTTAAACAGCAGAGTCCAGTGTTTTTAATTTTTAATTTTTTTTTGACGTGACAACGTCTAACAAATCGATGAACACCGGCCGCACGCACGAAAAAGTGTCCCGTTACGCACATTGTCCCGTTACGCCGTATTTTTTCTTTTATTATTAAAAAAAGTAGCATCTGTCGGCGAGTGCGGTAATAATATTTTATCTTAGATATTTGACTATAGTTTATTTTATATATGAAACTTGTTCATAATTATATATTTAAACGAATAGTTAATGTGGTTTTCATTGCTTATTGCAACAACAGTTTCGGCAATAAAGGTTAATTATTCTTGCATTTTAAAAATCTGATTACTAGTATAATTTCAAGTATTTATTATTAAAATAAAAATCATTCAATTTTATTCATAAAAGTATGCAATCATTTCATCAATGTTTTGTTATGACGTTGTCACGTTAAACAATCGTCGGTAAACCGACTTTACAGACAACCAATTTTTTTTTGTATGTAGACTATCCGGTTTTGATATAGGTACATATTGCATCTACGTATTTGCAATTTTACGATAAATGTAGTAAGTTCGTCCAAAACCGATACAACCCGAACTATAAAAATTAATCCGCTAATATTCGGAGTTTAAAGGTGATTCAATAAAATATGCACTTTTAAAAAAATTAAATTCTTTTATTATGCATTTTGGTGCGAACTTTGTACGGAAGTAGATACATTGCTTGAATTTCAAACATTAAAAAGGGTTGTGAACCAGGTTTTTGGTTAAATGCTGCTTCTACTCAATGTCATGATTTGACGTGCATTTTGGTGATGTATGGTGAATCGACATTCTGTTCTGTGTTAATGCGGTTTTATCGCAATCAACCATGTAATTTTGTTCCTAACTGTAGGCATATTCCAGTTGGCACTGCCAGTCGCTGAAGCAACCTGCAGACGCAGAGATTTACAGTTTTTTTCCCCGCCATGCTATAAGTTTTTTCAGTAGGTATATATATTTGTTTTAATTAAAAACAGTTGTATATAAAGTTTTAGTGGCCCTACTCTTCCTCATGTCTCGATTGTTGTCATCTGTGTTGCTAAAAGCTGTGCTAGTATTATTTAAGCACGCATGCTAACTTGAAACCTCTGTGTTTAGTTTCACAAACAGATATTTCATAGATTTTTTTTTCCCAGACGTCGGAACTGCAATAACGAGACGCGGAGAACCAGGCATGTATTGAAAAATATCGCGTAATTCTAAACACGTGGTTTTCACCCGCGTCACAAATAAAAAAAAAATATATTTGTTGTCTGTAAAGTCGGTTTACGGACGATAGTTTAACGTGACGTCATAACAAAACACTGATGAAATGATTGCATACTTTTATGAATAAAATTGAATAATTTTTTATTGAATTATCACTATTTTGTATGGATACAAAGAAGGAGTGAAATGAAATCTACAATTTAATTGATAAATTTACTTTTATTTGCACTCATTAATTCAATTACGTTTATTACTTTAACGAAGAGATTATTTTAACTATAACTTTTATTCATGTTTGCTATTTAACTCCTTCCAATCTGTGTTATTCTGTTAAGGATAGGACGATGATAGGAAAAGTAGGAAACGAATTTGCGTGTTTCAAGTTTAATGTGCCTCGAAAAAGTCAAATCGATGGTTGTTCCAATCGAATGGAAGAGAGAGAGATGCGGCGCAAGCGTACAATGAGCGTAACGAGACAAAACGTAACGGGACAATGAGTCATCCTTTTTCGTGCGTGCAGCCGGCGTTCGTCGATTTATTGGATGTTGTTACCTCAAAAATAAACTAGCTTATACAATCGTACCCTTCATTGCATACGCACAACACACACGACTTCCACCAATGTTTCACTTTTTTTAATCGACATGTTTGAAAACAATGTGTTTTAATTTCAATTCAAACGTTCCTTCGAAATAGAAAAAAAAATATTGCGGAATACATTCCAAATTTTTAACGGATAAATTTTATTTATTTATTTTACTATCATCTTTATCGATGGCGAAGTTACGGCGATACGTCTTCTTTTACACAACCACATTGTCTGCTATTACACCTTAAAAACTAAGTATAGCATTATAAAAAAATACGACACAATAGGTAATAAGATAGAAAACAGCAGAATTGAAGTTTTATCTAAATGTTCGAAGATGAGGTAAATATTACAAAAATTTAACCACAAAGCTAATGTACAGGTAACTAAAAATTAGGCATAGTCATGCAAATTATGGAAATATAATTAGCACTTGAAAAATCTCGTGTTGCCAAAAAAAATAAAAAAATAAAAAATTAAAGTAGTTTTACAATGAAACCAGTCACTCACGCATTCACAAACAGATTCAAGCAGTAAGTAGGTAAGCAACGAAGTCGTCATGGTAAGTAGGTGTTCCAAAGAATGTTTATTTTTTTCAGCCTGGGTTAGAAATTAGCTGGATTTATTGATTGCCGTGCCGCCTGGTCAAAACCTTTAAAAACATACTAGGATAATTATTATAGGTATTACTAGCAAAAGTAAGAGGAAGATTCTGGGCACAGACGTGCGGGCTGTAAGGACGTGCGGTTGACAAAATGGCAAGAAATTCCGAGCAAATTTCGGTGGCTGTAATAAACAAATTTAATAAGAAATAAAAAAAACATAATACTGACAAATTAAAAAAGAATGCTTTCTTTCCACACACACCATAGTTAGAAAAAATATATGACCCACATTCTGTAATAAAGTTAATAATAATACTACTTCTTTACAATACTTTTGGAATTAAGTGGTTTAGTGTTCATTTTTCCTAAAAAAATGTTTAGATGATCGCTGTCTTATATTTACACGAATATGTTACACCATGTTACTACCATGTTACACCAACAGAATACAGATTTGCGAGAGTGGCGATGTTTTATGCTTGAACCGCGCCCTCAATAGCGTAGGAGCGGTACAGGCTGTAGAGGATGTCATTAATGAAGAGTTGGACAGAGTAGAAGATAGTTGGGCGCATGGACTTTTGGTCCGCTTTCATATTTTGTATCCATCTCTTGATTTAATTTCAGTTAAGCACTTGGAAAGTGAATATCTTATTCATCAGGACATTTATGACGCTCTGCGTTATGTTAAAAGAATTATACATAGGGGCAGGCATTTTTCGCGAATAAATCTGAACGCATATTAGACTGCAACAAGGTATACCCACACCAGAGGTTTCTTCCTTGTGATTGGCGGCCGTCTGCGATACAAGTCATTGCCATCTTTGACCGAGCCACTCAGGAGGCGTTTGCTTCCCCACTGAATGACAGTGATTGGTGTTCTGACAGTAAACATGGTACCTGAGAGAAACTCACCCAATCACAAAACACAGATGGTGCTACAATGTTTTAACTTATAACTTTTCTCGGAATCTTTTCGCGAAATATGCATGGCCCTAATTATACGTTAAATTTCGTGTCGCGAGTTTCGAATTGTCAGTTTATTTGCAACATGAACAACACGGGAACACATGATTTTGCTCGTTACCGAGGTTTAAGTGTTTTGCACATCACTTGACGAGTACGGAAATACTCGCTCATTTTTGTTTTTTCTTTTCATGGTTTGATGCACAGACAAACTTTGCAATGAATAGTTCAAAAAAACTTGGCTGCACTTGAAATCTCTACATTTTATTGTTGCTTTATTATTAATCGTTAAGAGACCGGAAAAATTCGCGGATTCCTTCGAGACAGGCTGGAATCCAAACTCGTTTATCTTAATGCTGCGACAGTGTTTGGACCGCAATTTACCTGAAGGACTCTGAGCCAATGGCAAACACTCGATAAAAGAAGTATCGAATCATAAGAATCGCAGTAAACAGGTGTCCCGAGTCGGTAGCCAATGACCAGGTGATAGTTGCCCGAGTACATAGAGAATCGTGGAGTCTATCCTAGTGGTCATTGAAACCGCGAATTTTTCCAGTCCCTATTAATCGTCAACCCGAAGCGTAAACGTCATATTGGTCTCAGTGTCAATGAATACTGAATCTTGAATTTGGTGATTACTTTCCCGGTGCTATATTCTTGTTGGTCGCAAGCTCTGTTTTTGCACGTTTTAATTTTTTATTACCGAAATTCCATTAAAATGTTTTTATTTTTTTTTTTCGCTCGCGATTAATCTGCTCCGTAGTTTTTTTTATGATGCCGAGGCTTTCAAGCGGTGGCGTGGATACCAGTGTATGCATACACATTTCCGGGAGAGAAAAAAAAAGGCGATGACGTATGATTTAATTTCCTTCGGGTTCGCGGCTGCAGATGTACAATTATAAATTTACTCTCTCTCTCTCTCTCTCTCTCTCTCTCTCTCTCTCTCTCTCTCTCTCTCTCTCTCTCTCTCTGTGACAGAACGTGGGCATGTCTGACGTCCGGAGCAATTAAATTTCATGCCTTAGTGAATCAGCGAGAACAATGCGAAAGAAATGTCTGTTTCCTTACGGTTGGTAGCCTGTTAATAACAAACGATTCCCAGTTTTCCGTCAGCGAGCGCGCGCACATTAGGAACACACATAAGGGGATGATTCCCTGGATTATTTCACAATTATAATTTCGTGTTTTACTCATAATTTAAATTGAATTCATAAAATACCGATACGTTAATGGTTTGTAAATATTTTTATCAATAAGATGGGTTCATTCATATTGTTTAAACTAATACAAATTAATTTGTATTTCAATACCCACATAAACTGATGTCTGTATTTTTTGGATGAACTATTTTGTACTTACAGGGTAGACCTTTCAATCATTAATATCTAACATTTGGTTTCCTAGAAATATTTAAAAACACATGTTTTTCTAAGATTTCGAGAAAACCATTATTTTTAGTTATTTACATATAATATCTTTAAACTAAATAGTGGTACGACAAAGACAATTTTAAAGAATTATTTAAAAACCGTTTACTACTTGATTAAATACTTTTTGTTCATTATAAAATTGTAATGGAATACAAATTAGCCTTAATGGTTTATAAAACCATTAAGTAAATACTATTTGAATAAAATTATTAAGCAAAGCTAAATCATATGCCAAAACACAACATTCTACAAGCAAAATAACTCGATTGCTTGTGACAGAAAACACAAGATTTTTATTTAGTATTTTATTTTATAAAGTAATATGTTTTTTTAAACCTTTTTTAAAATTCGGTATGTAGAGTACCTTACATTATAGTTTAAAATCACAAATAATAATTGAATAGTTTAAATATTCTTTGTTCATACGTATAAACTACTCGTTTTATGTTTGGTTTGTGAAAATTATGCCGTTTTAAAAGTAGGGCTATTAAAAATTACGTTTATATTTTTTTATAAGTAGGAAAAATAGTACGTAAAACAGAAATTTTTTAATACTTAGTAACCAGTCACGCATATTATTTAAATTATTATTCTGTCTCGGCTCTCACCACAAAAAAAAAAAGAAGGAAATATTGCGTACCCCAGAATATAGCGTGTGTAATTTGGTTCGTTTTGCAACGTCCGCCGAAAAAAAATAAAAATAATTTTTTTTTTGCCTAAGGACGAAACGAAGATAAGCCCTAATATTTTCATATTCGCGGGAGATTAGAAGCCCTGCGTTGGTGTAATGACCGTTGGGTTAAGTGCACGATCAAATCTTGAACATCAAATTAATGAAGCTCTCAGTTAAATCTGTGAGAATGGCGATCTGAAAATGTATGTAGGCCTATTCAGTGCTGGGCTGGAGGGGGGGGGGGGAAGGGGACGCCAGGGAAAGGAGTATTAAAGCTTTAGCGACGCTCGTGCGATATAGTCCGGTGCAGGGAATGATTTTTAATTCCAGGTGTGTGTGCAGAATGGCGCTACGACCGGATTCAAAGTGAAGAGCGATTTATATATACGGGTGCGCCCCCGGACGATTTTGCGGTTTTGGACCCGGTGCGGAAGTCGCGGTAATAAATTCCATATGCCGCTACTTTTTTTTTTGGTCGAATTTGGTGGGAAAAAAGGGAGGGAGGGGGTGAAGCATCCGTCCGCGGCGCGATGGGAAATTCCTGATCAAGGAGGATGAGGGATTCAATCCGCTCCATTTCCCGCGAGATCTCCAGAGTCTACGTCGACGGCCCTTCCTCCCCAACCCCCTACCCCTCCCCAACCATCTTGTCCCCAGCCTCCCCGCTCAGATTTGACATGACAGTTTCATCAATGGACCGAGAGAAGCCTTTCGCACACCGTCAGAAATCACGGCAACCTTTTTTTTTCGGCGAAGAAGTTCGTAGGAACTAAACCACACCGTATTACGACTCCTTGTTTCGTTGGAAATGTGTTTGGACCTGCAGGCGGCAGGAAAAGAAGATTCATTTGAAACATTTTTTTTTTATATGGACATACGACATTGCTTGTTTTCCCTGTAATGCCGCAAGAATGGACAATAATGATAACTACACAAACACACATAAAAAAGTCAAAATCAGCCGATGTAAAATGTTTAATGAATACAGACAGGGGGCTAGTTTAGGTTATATTAGGATAGGCTAGGTTAAGTTAGGTTAGGTTATATTAGGTTAGGTTAGGTAAGGTTAGTTTTGATTGTGGTATTTCGGCGTTAAGGTACATTTAAGAAACACACACAAATTCATTCAGTTGTTATTTCGGCGTTGTGGTACACAGCAGTTTTCTAGCTGGCGGCGTTGTGGTCAATTTTCACATTCGGCGTTGTGGTATTTCGTCGTTGTGGTAACGACCCGACAGACAGCACAGAGAATTCCGTGAAAGGTGTTAGAAAATATACCGTGGTACTGACGAACACAGTGAAATAGGAAACCTTTTGTGTTCGTCTGTGCCGTCGCTGTGTTGTCCAGAATACCTGTTTAGTTTCACAGCTGGGTTTCTGGGTTCGCCTGTGCTCGCTGTGTTTTGCTTGTGTCGTCCATCATCTTAGGATCCCGTCTTCTTTGTGTGGTTGTGTTGTTAAATGTTGTTGCTTGTCGGTTTTTTTTTTCTGTTCTTGGTAGAGTTATTTGTTCCACTCGGAAATCGGTTATCCGGCTCAGTTTTGTGGCCCACGAATTTGGAACTACGAAGAACCAAAGACCTTTGAAATAATTCAAATTTTCTAATAGTGGTTGGTTTATAGTTGCTGGGTTTGAATCAACCTTTACTGCAGTATCTTATTGTTTATCATGAAAGTGGAGTTTGCAATGCTAACTTGCATTTAAAAAAAGGACAACGTTGTATTTATGCATTTAAAAGCAATTTATTGCTAAACTTACACATTTTGTTAGTGTCGGAAATAAATATTTGTGAAACTATTTTCCGAAGAGTGAGTGGTACCCATTATTCAAGAGGGGAAGTTTCTTTAGTACCGACAACTCGTCCCGTGGGGTAGATTGTTTTGAAGTTTCGTTAGTCTCCAAAGCCTCAAAATTTGTCCGGTATAGGAAGAACGTATGTATTTAATTTCCTCAAAAGTCCAATGTTTTAATTACTACTGCACCATAATTATGTTACCGTGTTAAAAAAATGTTGCACAGGCGCCATAATTTCGGTACGTTATTTAAGAAATTATGGTTCGCGTACCATGTTTTTTTTTTAATTTTTATGAATAGATTATTTGTTCGTGTTTGTTTTGTTTCGTTCACGAACGGTTTTTTTTGGGTTGGGGTGGGGGGGGGTGGGGGGTGGAAGGGGGGTCATGTCTTCGTGCAAAACGAATCCTCTGCACGCGGTGTACCGCGAGCCATTCGCCTGGTTAGTATTAATTCATGAACCTTTTCGACTGTGTAGGCGGGAGGGTGGGAGATTTGTGATTCCGCAGTGCCTATTCGGCGCGCGCGCCGCCGCCTGGTTTAATGTAATCCGTGAGCTTTTCCCTGGGATTGGTTGTCAGCCGGATATTCTTGATTCCGAAACTCATTTTGTTCGTATTATACCTGTTCCCTGCGGAATGGACCGAAAGAAATAAAAGTACCAGGAGGGGTAATTTTTTTTCTTCTTGGAGTTACTTTCGATCAACGATTCCGACGGTAAGCTTTACTTAGATTTTCTTTTAAATTTTGCTTTTTTGAAGCTGTTTTTATGGTTTAGTACTTCAGAATCATACATTAAGAATTAAATACCGTAGTCATGTTTTATTTTAAAGATGGAACTAATTCTTTATGAGTAAGTTTCGAGTTTTCAATCGTTAAGAAGCCTTTACTCTCATTTTATCTTTGGCCATTGTCCTGTCATACTTTATGGACACGACAAATCTTACGTGCTCGGTCGTAAACTATCCTTTACAGGAATATCATGATTATTTCTGTTGCATAAACGTCGACTTGTTTCAAAGAAACGCAAGAAGTTTAGCACATTTAATGTTTTCACGGTCAATTAAAGTTCTGTCACATAATCCGAAGCAAACACAGAAACGTCGAGTATTGTACCACTGTTTTCCGTGCACATTCATAGCAGTTTCTTGCAGAAGTGTATTAGAAAATTAATCGTTTTCAACTGATTTAAAACAAATAATAATTTTTACTGTCATCTCCAGTGAATGTAGCCTTTTATTTTGTCTTTAGGCCTACGTCCTACCAAAAATATCCGGTCGTGATAGAATACCACACCCCACGATTTTTTGTAGTGGGGAGAGAGGAAGGGCTTATTTTAAGTTTATATTTATTATAAAATTTGTCGATACTTATCAATAATTGTTCATTCTCGGCAGTTTCGTGTGCTCAGTTTCTCTTCCGTTATATCAATAAGTCGAAAATCGTTAGATCAATCGTTTTATAACACGAGGGCGTAATACTACCGAATGGAACAAAACATTTTATTTCTACTTCATAAGTAGGAAGTAAATAGGATTTTTTTTTTTTCGTATCGTAACATTTTCACTCGCCCCCAAATCACAAGAAACGATAACAAATCGAATAATCTGAACTTGTCACAGTAGCGTACATTTAAAGCCCTCCCCCCTCTCCCCTCTCAAGCATACAAACAGGGTGGTCACATCTTCAGAAAAATAAATACGTGATTTATAAAATGCTCGAGACATTCAGATACATCACGAAAAAAAGAAAAAAAAGAATAATATGCCGAGAGAGGATGAGTAGTTCTGTTTCCGAAATTTGTTTTTAAACTGTATATTCCGAGTTCATCGTTGTATCCATAGTTATATCTCGCGATCGAGTTGTATCGATGTTGTATCGTCTCGATCGTGCTCTTGCTAGACGTAGCAACACCCGTCCACACAACGCACACCTCAACAGGGTCAAAAGTGATCAACGTTTAGTTTCTGTAATTATATCTGGTTCTCCTTTTTTTTTTTGTACATACAAAAAAATTTCAAAATTAAATTTTGGCTGATAATTATGTAAAAAAATAATTCGAGCTAGTCTTTCAGAACTCGCCAGGTATGTGTAACATCTGACCTCTGTAATGAGCAGATGAACGTGATAAATATACGCAGATTGTATTTTTAACTCATTTCTGGACGCGAATCACACGTAGTTTCCGCACTCGCCGCTAGAATTCGCTGCCAGAGCAACTACGTCGACTATCGAATCATTCCATTTGCTGACCGAAATTTTAAACTACATAATTAAATGGCTCTGATAAAGACGAAAAAAACCTTGAAAAAATAATAAACCCCGTCTTAGACCTGATTTTATAAAATTATTAACATACTGTCCATCTTGTTAAAATTCATTAAAATCTCAATACTTTAAAGTTTACCTACCTTTGGCTTTGTGAACTTTCCTTTGCTTCATCCGCCGATGGTAGCACTGTGGTACACATTTCCATCCGTTCCGTTCACATGAAATTACTCCTACCAAATGTCGTATACATAGAGCTATGTTGTTACACGGGAATATTTTTTTTGCGCTTCCGTGAACAGTTTCCCATTTCACGTTCCCTCATCTTTGCGGACGGGCGTGAACCAAAATTCAATTGAAGTGCATTTCTACGCCAAGGAGGATAATGATTACTGTTTTTGTCATACATACTCTATGTAGTTCGCTGAAATAAGTAGGTTGTGTTGTACGAGGTACAGGAAATCATATCTGATATCAGGTCTGTAGAATTTACGAAAACGGTTACAATCTAATGAACACATAAAAGTATTTGCATTCAGTATCATAGCTTCCGACTCGATGGTAGGTATTCGAACTTGGGCGTTAAGGGCTACGCCTACATGGGCACACACACGGTGCGTAGAGCTTCGGGTAAAACAACGTGATTTCAAAACTACTCTAGATATCCGAGTGGGGTCTGTTTGCGAAAAGCATTTAAGAGTTCGCTGAGGGCCTAAAAGTACTTTTGATTTCGGATTAAGTTTTTAAACTGCATTTTTAGAAGAGTTTTGAAATGGCTAAAACGCATGTTTTCAGAGTAATTTTTAGGCGTATAATAACTGGTACATATTCTTGAAAGCACTTAAGGTACTAGCATTACACCTTTATCTTCATTTCTCCGCCATATAATGTTATGGTCACCGCTCAAATTTCACAGTTGTCCTGTGCACGACGAGAAGACTGCGCGCCAGTCCAGAGGCGACACCGCGCTAGAAGCACCGGCGAGCGTCGCGCTTATCATCCCGCCTCACCGACACACGTACACCACTGACGAGGCGAGGCCCCTTAACTGTTCGACACGAGAACTCGCTGCATGCTTCCAGCAGGTGAGTGTTTGCGCTGCTAGAACAAAACCTAACTGGAATATTTTTTATATTTGTCGGTTTTGTTTGCCGTGAAAAAGAATTCATTTCTGGTTGTGCTTCCCTGTTACCCCCCCCCCCCTTTCTGCCCCCCAAAATTATGTCGCGGCGAGTGCTTTCAGCATGCGAGAGCCTTGTTTGATTCAACCCGACACGTTGATTTAAACACGGACCACGCAGGGGGAAATTTTTGGTTTTTGCTAACAAAAGAAACAAAAGAAAAGTGTTTAATTTGCTCCCGTCATCCACGCACGAGCGTGTTTGCTGTGGTCGCGCGTTTTCGGCGGATACATTCTCTGGGGTGAAGGGGGGGGGGGGGCAAACCCATTTTTACCGGAAGGTGAACGTTGAATTTCTGGGTCGCCATATCGCCGGATGTTTTCACGCTTCCGTTTACGAACTCCAAAGGAAAGGTTTTTTTTAATTGAATGCTGTGAATGCACCAAAAAAAAGTTGACTTGACTGACCGAAATTCGGGGACGTTGTTTTAATTAATTTTAGAAGATATTTGTTTTACAGGTTCACGTAGAATCGCAGTCATGTTTTGGTTACAGCGTAGTGAATTGTTTTGGTTACAGCGTAGTGAATTGTTTTGGTTACAGCGTAGTGAATTGTTTTGGTTACAGCGTAGTGAATTGTTTTGGTTACAGCGTAGTGAATTGTTTTGGTTATTCTATAGTGAATTATGTGTTGGTTGTTGTATAATGGATTGCGTGGTGGTTATTGTATCGTGAATTATTTGTTGGTTGCTGTATATGGTATTATGGTGAAATTTATTTGGCAGTGTGTGTAACATTTTCTGATTATTTTTTTTTTACTTGAGTAGGTTTTTGAAATCAATATGGCCAAATTAAGTCCAGCATTACGAAAAAATGGAATATTTTAAAGCGTTATATACAAACCGTGCGCTGTACAGTTGACTTATATTTAGGTTAAGAGTCTACGCATCCGCCAGTAAGAACGATTTTGAAATTGTTCATGGTCATAAGGAGTAATAGACGTACATACATCTCGACCTGGAGCGTTCTATTCCGAGATATTTTCATACAGTAAATATAACTAACTAGCTGTACCCTGCCACGTTTCGCTGTGGCACATTGTGATTGAATATTTTTTTTGTTTTTCCACTGTATGCGTAGATATAAAGACTATCTGGTTTTCCGACTTGGGAACACGCAACATACAGTTGTCCATGTAAAAAGCAATCCGCATCTAAATCTAAACCACACAATTCTAAAGATTGACCTTGAGCTTCATTGATTGTGATTGCAAATGCCAATCGAATTGGGAATTGCAATCTTTTAAATTGAAATGGTGTATCGGTCGGGATCATGGGTATTCGAGGAATGAGGACATATTCACCTTTGAAAGGCCCCGTTAAAATCGTTGCTTCCACTACGTTATTAATTAATCTCTTAACTGAAAGTCGCGTGCCGTTGCAGAGTTTTGGCTGATTAATATTCCGCAAGAGGGTAATTGGCACACATATTTTCAATTTAAGTATGTGTGGTGGTATCCCTGGCTGATCAAGTGATTTTAAAAATTCCGTAGAACATATTAATTAAATTTAAAATTTAAATAAAAGGTATAGGGTCTAAGGAGTTCAAAAAATGAATAGCCTAGAACCATCTACATGCAATCCCACATCAAGTGGTGATAGACCCATACAAAACATAACCTCTACTTACGATTGATGCAATTGTTGTTATTGGCGATAGAACATATTAATTAAATTAAAAATTAAAAAAAATTTATAGGGTCTACGGAGTTCAAAAAATGAATAGCCTAGAACCATCTACATGCAATCCCACATCAAGTGGTGATAGACCCATACAAAACATAACCTCTACTTACGATTTGGATAACGGCGCAGCTCAATCGAGACACGATCACACTAAAGTACCTCATTCATATTGTATATATAGTCCCATACCGGTAAGCTTAGTCATTTTTTAATTATTGCACCTCACAATAAAATCATTCTCATTGTATATTGCCATTTCCCGCTCGCTTCACTTGACATAGTTTTTTCCATTGCTAAGAGAAATCCTTTGGCATGGAGAAACGTTTCCATAACAGAAAATTTGTGTTTTTTGTTTTTATTGGTGAGAAAACACATTAATAAAATGGCGCAGTTACTTTTTCGCGGTTGCGGGTATGTTGCTGACGTGAAAAGTAGATAAAAACAATCCTTGATGCGGGTTGTATATAATGGTAAAATTTCAGCTCGATCGGTGCAGAACTTTTTGAGTTTTTGAAGCGTACACAAACCAACATAACATTTTTATAGATATAGATTATAATAGCAATATATAAGATATAAGCTATAAGATAAGAATTATTTAATTTTCAAATGTATTGTACGAAATGTATTTTTTAATTTAAACGTATTTTTATTAATAGAGTCGAAAGAATATACTTTCAAATTAAATAAAGTTTTTTATTCTTTCTTGAAATATATATATATACATATTTGTGTAAATTATAGTCGTCAAGGCACAATGGTCGAGTAGCCTGATGTGCTTGAACTTCGACAATATGGTACAGCATCGTCGAGCGTGGTCACAACATAGTTGGGTGACCATGATATTTAGTTATAGAAACTTTTTTTTCCGACTTTTCCGGTGGATTTTCCCAAACTTTTATTTCATATAAACACTCTTCTGTTAAGATGCAATGTTCTGTAAAAATTTCAATCCAAACCATCGTATACTTTCCGAGTTTTGCGGCCAAATACATACGGAAGCTAAATTTTTATATATATATATGTATAGATGATCATGCCTGTTTTTTTCTCTCTTCAATTCCAGGTGCCCCGTATACCAAATAAATATAATTTTCTGAAAGTTTCATTAATTTAATTTTAAGTTCTGTCAATTTTTATCTATGTTCATACAGTAAATGCACGACAAAAGTCTGAACGTTGCCAAAATTCTAAAATACTTTATTATGGCTATGTTAGTGCTGACGAACACTGGCAATCCGTCAAAAATCAGTGTTATCTTCCTCCGAAATACGATATTCATTTTTTGGCCCTTATTTTAAAAACGCTATGCATGAAAAAAAACTAATTTTATTTTAACTTGACAGTTTTTTTCTGTTACAATTTTTTTCATAAGGCTCGTGAATATCGTGTTAAAGGTAAATCATAAGATTTAAAGATTGTAATTGAAATAATAGTAATAATGAAAACAATTATTTTAGAGTGTTCTACCCGACACGCCAGCGGGAAAAAGCTTGTTTGTGTTTCGAAGACCACTTTAACCTCATAAGTGTGCAGAGCGACTCCTCAAAATAATGGTGATTATAAAGAATTTGTACATTCTTGCGATAAGTCACATTCTGTTGCATAAATTACATTATTAATCAAACATATATCATACCAGGACAACCCTTCAGTACGTTTCAACGTGACCCTCTTGAACATGTTGGCACAGCGTCTAGCATTCCACCGGGGCCCGGAAAACAAGGCTCAGCGTAGCTGGTGTTGATTTCCTCAGTTGTGGCCGTTGTCCGTTGTTTGAGCTGTTTCATTGTTGTGTATCTTCACCTGGTGCACATTGGATTTTATAAATCCCCACGCAAAGAAATATTTAAAAAAAAAAATGGGTTGGGGGGGGGGGGGATAAAATCTAGTGACCGTAGAGCCCACGTTCTTGGCGAGCCTCGACCAATCAATCTTCCAGGAAAAGCGTGATTTAGGTAGTCCCGAACAATCAGGGCTGGAACGCGACGGTATACATAATTGCATCACTAGAGGCCTGAAAAATTCGCGGGTTCATTTCGTGCTATGCTAAAATTCAAATAATTATACCTTAGCGCTGCTTCTGTCATTGGTTCACTGTTAATCTGGAGGACTGAGGGCCAATTAGAGACCCTCACTCGTAGAAGTGTCGAATCACAGGCCACCCAGTCGAGACGACTCACAAGTCAGCAGCCAATGAACAGTTGGTATTTTGCCCGAGTAAGTAGATGATATTGGAGTCTATCCTGGAGGTAGTTTAACCCGCGAATTTTTCCGGTCTCTACCCATCACTTGTCAATTGTAGCTCCAAGAATTGCTCCGAACACGTCCGTTACCAGGAATGGTCTCGTCACCAAACATACAAGTCTCGATAGATATTATTAGCATTGTTTCATGTTACCTGCAAAAAAAAATTCGTAAATGATTTCATTGATTATCACAAGTCGATGTATGATTACTTCGTGATCATCCTGTACCGCATCATGGTAGGTAGCGTTCATATGGCACCTGGGTTGAATTCCCAGTGGGGTCAATCTTGGATTTTTATTCTTCGCGAGTGGGGAAACGTGAGTAGGTGAGGTTTCTCTCGAAGTACTCCACTTTCCCCCACACCGGCGCATTGCGTTTTTTTGTTACGTCGCACCGTCAACGTTCCGTCCGTCCGTAAATGACCTCGACGTAAACAAGACGCTCTAAAGCTTCTTCCTCCATTCAAAATTCTTCTCTCCCCTGGACCACGTATGTTGAGGTCAAACATGCAGAGTTATAAAAAAAAATCCACGCCATTTCAAAACGGCACAAGAAATTTCCGAAGGGTTTCTGTTTACAGAAAGCATTCAAGAATACAGAGTGTGAATGAGTAGTTCTGCGCCTGAATTTTTTTTGACATGCATTTTTAGAAGATTGAAATTTTTTTTCTTCTAAAAACGCGTGTTTTCCGAAATAAATTTCAGGCTCGAAACATCCGATGCAGATTCTTGTGAGCTCACGAGGGAATTACAGGTAGGTATTGTATTTACCTTCAATTCTCCGTCACGTAATGGTTACTGTCACCGCTCAGATCTCATAGTTTGCCCCCGTGTACGGCGAGAAGACTGCGCCAGTTAGAGACGATGCGAACTTCGACCTTATGATCGTGCCTTGACGAGGCGGGGGCCCCTTAACCGAACTTAAATAAATTGCCCTTAACTTCGTTCATCGCAGGAAAACTTCGTCTTCGCAGGTGTGCGCTAGTACGTCATCCACCCAACGCTCTTGGAGCGATCTTTTCGAATAAAAGACTTGTAGCTTAACACACGGATTCGAGGGGAATAAAGAAAAAAAAAATAACGGAATTATTTTTGAAATTACCTTTTCGCTCTACGGGACGGGCGACGTACCGGAATGTTCCAATTCTTTTTCCTCTCTCTCTCTCTCTCTCTCTCTCTCTCTCTCTCTCTCTCTCTCTCTCTCTCTCCTCCTACCTCTTTCTCTTACCTTTCGCGCGAGCTGCGGCTACAAAGCGAAGATAAAGCTCGGAAGAATTTATCTTCCGGGCGTCTTTGAAGCAGTGCAGCGCACACTTTTCCCCCCCGGTCATCTCTTTTTCCTCATCCCCCTTTTCGTCTCGTTCGCGGACGCATCTCCATCGTTCTCGCCCCGCGCACAATGGGGAATACTCCGGGAGTTGACAGTTGGGGATCGAGGAGGGGGTAAGGTGGGTTGGAGAACTCTCATCTCTCTGATGAAACCTTTTGTCGACGCCGATCTCCGAGAGAACGGAGTCTGGCGACGAGGTGCAGCGTCACCGCGTCATATCCCGGCCGGTGTTGGGTCGAGTTATCGATTCCACATCGAAGTGCACGAACAGTCGACTTTAATTTTTACACTGTCGTTCATCGTGAACAATTTACTTTCCCCGAAATACGGTTTTACTTTTGTCAACCCATTACTCTGTTGTTTGGCGTTCTACAGGCAGATTTCTTCCATATATTATATATATATATATATGTTAAGAATGTTATAAAATGAAGTAGCTTACTTCTGGGTTGTAGCAGATTCCTTGGCGAATAATTCACCGACGTTTCGGTCGACATTGCAGTCGCCCTCATCAGGGAGCAGTAGGTAACACTGGACTATTCACTTAAAAGCTAGTGAAGGATTTGGCTTCTGTCCATGGTAAATAACCATCGCAGATTAAACTCAAAATTGTACGTACTTAAAATACAACGTAACAAAACAAACATTACGTAATAGAATTACTTATTCTAATAAAACATGAAATACAACTATAAAAATTTCCTTACAACAGCAATACAGTCGTTGTTTAAACGAATTTCAACACCTACATTAACTAAGTTCTCAACAAAATATTTTTAAAACCCCTCATGGGTAAACATAATGAATGTCGGCAATCGAGAAGCCTAAGATGTACATCAAGTTCTGCCCCTGCCTGAACACGCCCGAATATTCACCTTCGGCCAACCTCGGGATTTGTTTTATTTTTGCGCAGGAAAAATGAATTCAAATATTAAAAGTGGTCGGTTAGGTTAGCTTCTTTAAAACACTTTAAAACACTATGGACGGTTAGTTAGGTTAGTATAGCTACATTAAAATAAACAGAAATATAAATATATATAAATACACCCGAGGTTGGCCGAAGGAGAATATTCGGGCGTGTTCGGGCAGGGACAGAGCTTGAAGTACATCTTAGGCTTCCCTCGGCAATTGCGTGAATCCATAGGTAGGGTAGGGCGGGGTTAGTTGAGCATAGGGGCAAGTTGGGCAATCGAAATATCTCGAAAACTATTCTCCTCACGCGAAGGCATCAAATAGCGTGAAGAAGGGGTCGCGGGAGGGGAACTCAGCACGAGACCGCCAGTGGCTACTAGTCGATCGAGTGAAGCAAACGCGCAAATTGTTTATTTTGTAACCAAAGCGTAAAATAATTATAAAGCGGAATTTTCGTCTGTAATAGTTAAATGCTATCCGATTTTAATCAGGCAAGTGTTAAACTTCCATAAATTTATAGTACTTTTGATATGTATAAATATTTTGGGTATAATGCTAGCCGGTTTTTCATAACCTCACTTTTGTTTTAAAATTTCGGATTAGGATTAGTTGAGCTATAGTTGCTCAACTAACCCCACGACTTAAAACTAAAGTAATACATGCTTTTTATTTTTTTTAGGGTGCGGACTTATAAAATAAAGGCTACGAGATGTTCTTACTCTACTCAAAACTTAAATGATGCTGCAAAGGCGGACAACGATGAGGGAAAAAGCGTGAATGCCGCCGCAAAAGAATTCGGTATCAAACGGATGACTGTGGCCAGATTTTTGAAGAAATTAAACGAAGGTGGTGATTCATCCATGGGTTATGTAACACCGAGGCAAGTATTTTCTCTCACGCAAGAGGACTCTTTGAAGAAATACTTGTTACAATTGCAACAGTGACAACTACGATTAAGTTTCCTATATCTCATTAATATGTTCTTTTATATATTAATATTTTCTTATTAAGATAAGCTTTATTGATAATTATATAAACATTCAAGACTGAATTTGATCAGAAAGACTGAAACTAATTCCAAAGTGAAGCTTAAGATACGTTGATGTTTTGTTGATTCTATTTTCAGTTTATTATTCAAAGAAAATTACTTTTACTTTGGTTGTTTTGTCACTAAAAGACTATAAATAAAAAGTTGATTATCAAACAGAAATTTTATTTCATGTCTAGTTAACATTCAACCCATCATTTGGCTAGACATTCTAAGTGCTCAATTTACCCCATACCCTCGCACAACTTACCTCACCTATGGGGTACGTTGAGCATACTTGACTTTCTGCATTTAAACAGCTGTAGCTCTTAAATTCGACTTGTAAGAAATAAATTACTATGGACACTTTTGCAAACGGATAAATTCGTAATCCTTCAGTATGCATAACAAGCCATTAATACTTATCGTTGAGGAGCTATAACTGCTCAAGTGCAAAAGTGCTCAACTAGCCCCGACCTACTCTACCTATTGTAATGTAAGCTGTAAACGGTTATTTTTTTCCACAAACAGTAGGAATTAAGAAACCACCATTCCAGAGTTCATTCAGGAACGTCTTTAGTATATGGAAAACTTATTCCTATTTATCACAGGTAAACAATAAATGGCGGCGGCACAGGTATTGTAAAGTTAGATATAAATTTTTAATTTTTTCACAAACTAGAAGAAATCACATAACTATCCCTTGGGAGTAAATATAGAGATGTGTGTAGTGTGTGAAAACCATGTTTTCAGATTATTTTCTTTCTTTTCTAAAAAGCTGAGACGTCCGATGATTATAAATTAAAATTAATAAATTTGAATAAACATTTAGCATACTTATTAATTTTCATTATTAATTACAATTTATCCCGATTATTTTACAAAATTAAACAATTAATTTTATACACGTGTATATATTAATATTGAATACTGAGTAAGTATTTATTAAAAATGTTTAATTTAATTGAAATGATACTTTACCAACTGTTTATGGTATCACTCCAGTAGTTTTTATTATTTTATTTCTATTAATTATATGCATGCATATTTAAGTTAGTTTTTTTACTTCGCCAAGTAAGTGTAACTTCTTATGCGCGTACATAAGTACACGCACCAATTTTTTTTTAATAATTGAAAACCTACATTAGGATGGCCGAACTGAGACTCGAACCCCGGGCCTCCAGAGAGCGAGCGCAGTGTATTACCACTGCGCCACCTCGATCAAAGAAATTATTTGAGAAATGAGCCGACACAGTTGATAGCAAGGTGCTACAATAGGATGTCGATCAACCACAGAGAATAGATCCGCTTTTGATACTTCACGGTACTACGTTTCCACTAATTTGTTTTCCCCCGTGAAGTTCGGTAAAACTTTCCTTTCTTTCACGGACGTAATAACAGATGGCTGTTGTGCTGTGATGTCGTCGAAGTTAGGGTAAAACGAGGGTATAGTCCCGGTCGTGTAAAATGCCTCGATTTGACCTTTTTTCAAATTTAGTATTAAGTATCCCTTCTCTCTCTCTCTCTCTCTCTCTCTCTCACACACACAACAGCGCTTGTAAACGACTAGATGCGATCGTCACGTGTTCGCGACCAGACATCACGTGTTGCTTTATTGCTTTTGCGAGGGACGTTTGGTAACTGTCACATTGGTGGCACGTCGCACGAGAGACAGTGTTTAAGCGTGTTAATTAACTTGCATGGATATGAAAATCCCTTCGCGAGGTTCGAAACGCCAGTCAGTTAGCGCGCGCGCGCAAGTTGCACAGCTTCGCCTTCCGCATGTTTGTCCTCGTCGCACGCGCCTCGTGGTAATAAATAATCGTCTGCTCTGTCTCTCTGTCCTCCCTCCTCCCATCCTCCTTCTCGCCATTCCTTTCTCGTTTAACAACCCCCGTTGTGATGAATGGAAATTCCCCCCCACGGCGGAAGCGGCAGTGGGTGGGTGTTTATCGGACCTCGGCCGATGCAATGTGAATGGAGGGATGGTTTTGTGCTGGACATTCATCTCATGGCATACCATACACTTGGGCGGAGGGTGATGAGCGTGCCTATTTTGGATCCACCCCCCCCCTCCCCAGTCCACCACAGAATCTTGATCATCCGAATTTTACCTCGGTTATATATATTTTGGATCTCGGCTACTCGAGTTTTATCTTTTGTTCTTTGCGTTAGACCTAGTTTATCCGCCTTACATCTATAGGTTTGTCAGCGTTAGATCTCTGTTATCCATGTTAGATCTTGTTCATCCATGTCGGATCTGTGTTATTCGTGTTGGATCTCGGTCATCCGTTTGGATCTCGTTTGTTCGCGTTAGAATCAGGTTTTTATCCGCCTTACATCTCTGTTTATCCGTGACGTATCTCGTATGCCGGCGTTGGGATCTCTTGTCATCCGTGTTGGATCTCGGCTATCCGTTTGGATCTCGTTTATTCGCGTTAGAAATCAGGTTTTTATCCGCCTTGCATCTCTGTTTATCCGTGACGTATATCTCGTATGCCAGCGTTTGGGATCTCTTGTCATCCGTGTTGGATCTCGGGCTATCCGCGCGACGCCTGTTGTCGGAAATTGATAGCTTGGGGGGAGGGGGTTGTGGAAGTGTTTAATGTTTTCTCGTTCCGAGTCGTCGGTTCCTTCTCACCGTTCGCTTCCTCTCGACCCTTCCTTTCCCCCCTTCGCTGTACCGCTGCCCCCGGGGTTCTCTTCGGATTCTCCACCTCGTAATTTATTCCCGGTGCTTTCCTCGTCCAAGCAACCCTTTCACCCCCCCCCCCCTCATTCACTGTCTCCACCCCCGAGCGCCATTCATCACGGGACGGACCATCCTGCCGACAACGGGGGCTCTCCTTTCCCGTGGTTGGGAGGGGTGGGGGTGGGGGGGGGACCTGTCTCATGCACCCCT
>NC_086343.1:10712350-10764204 GCF_032445375.1 Bacillus rossius redtenbacheri
CAGTCAGTCTCACGCTTAGATTGCAGTACAGAGTATACGGAGACCACCGTTGCCAGATCCATGCTACCCAGGCTTGCTAACACTAAATTTTTTCTACACCATATTGAATTATAAATGTGAAGATATTTACTGTTTGCTGATTTCTTTATGACTATAAATTTCTGATTATGAACAATTATATCAAAGTTTTTATCATCCTAACAAAAAATAATTCCACCAATTATCATTTCACAGGAGAAACTATTTGTTCCAGTTCGTCACTATTAATAACTAGGCGTTCATTAAAATCATGTGCTATGTATGCTTCAAAGAGCAAACCTTTTTTTAAATTTTAAGTGATATGTAAAACTACATTGTAAACTCTTTATAACGTCACTCGATTTAACGACAAACTCCATAAAACGTCGAAATTGCTTGACTTTGGTTGGTTTACCTTGTTGTCTATACAGTAATACACTCTATATAGCGTCACGCTCACTATTTAACGTCAACAATACGCATTATAAATCATTAGGCAGTACTTTCTAAGTTTCCGAAGTTGATAAGAACTGCAGCTGTGTACGTTTTTTTTTGTTTGCTGTATTGTTGTTGTATTATCTAGCACGTGTTTACTTCGACTGACGTACCGGAGATTCTAACAAATTTTGTCTTTTGTTTTTGTATGATGAACTTGCACATGTTTACCTCGGTCACTAGACGTTTTTCAAGTTGTTACACGTTATCATTACCGCAGTTGCTTACAGACTTTCGAACTGTAAACATGGCGAGTAAACGAAAATCTTTGTATATTGACGAAAAAGTTTTATTAATACGCTCAATAGAGGCGGGAGAAAAAATCAGTGATGTTGGAAGACGCTTTGGATTTAGCCGCTCTACCGTGTCTACAATATGGAAAAACAAAGAAAAAATAACAGACTATACGCAATAAGTGTTATTTAATGAATATTAATGTTCATGTGTAAAATGTGTACTTTATTAGTAAATCCATATTATTATAGAATAGTAAAATTGTATCTTTTATTTCTCTCTATTAAACGACCACTCTCTATAACGCCGAAAAATGCTCAGTCCGTTAAGTGTCGTTGTATAGAGTTTACACTGTAGTTGAAATTACCAGTTGTAAACAAGATGGCGTCTTTAAATTACCACTCCTTAGATATAAATATCAGGTGTTTGCATTAATGAGATACATCAGTAAAAAGTATTTACAAAATTATCATTCCAAATTTAACTTGACAAATCAAATGTTTTAGCTAAAATTAAAAAAAAAATTCATAACATAACAGAGTTGTGTCTAAGAAATTAATGTTGCAGATCGTGCAATAGAGCTCATTGAAACAAGGACAGTGCTAATGTCAGGAATCGTGCGTTGGAAAGAGAGAGCAAATAAATGCCAATTTAAATGCACACTGCAATCCAAGGATGACACAGGCTATGTACGTACCTACCGCCCCCTTTTCATCTTTCCTCTCCCCTTCGTTCATCCCTCTCGTACAGGTGATTCCCTTTCCTGCACGTCATTAAATAAAAAAAAATGGTAATGGGGGGGGGGGGGAGGTAGCGTAATTACTCCATTGTGCCGCCAGAGGCGTGGTCGTCACACTGTTAGCGGGGGCGGTGGCTCGATCCCTGACAACAGTTTATTCCTTTCTTTATTGCCTCATGTTCACATGCGCCAGGGGGCACAACAGAGGATGGGGGTGGGGGTCAAACGAGGGGTGCATTTACCCCCATACGTCCTCTTTCTCCCCTCTCTTCGCCATCACAGGTTTTCCCGCACCCGTGTTTACGACCCATTTTGGCGGCGTCGATTTTTTTTTATTCCCACCCTTCTCCTCTTCCTCCCCTCCCCCCTTTTAAATCTTCCGTGTAACCCTCGAAGCGCCGTTTGACCAGACGACCTGGCTATCGACCCCGGTACAAAAAAAACCGATCTCGTATTTGGCCCTTCGAGGTATAGTACGTGTCGTGTTAGCTTGACCCGACTCTTCGATGACTGCTCTCTCGAAAGTAGGTGGTGTCAATGGCGTGCGTATCCTCTCGCGCCACTGATGTTTCGACCACGGTATTCGTGTATGAACCCCCGTGTGATGCTTTGCGAAGGCGACAGTTTGTGGACGTGGGTAATCACTAGGGACCGGAAAAATTCGCGGGTTAAATGACCTGCGGGATGAACTCCACAGTTCTACGTACACTCGGTCAAATGTCACCCACTCATTGGCTGCTGCTGTCTTGTGAGACGTCCCAACGTAGCAGCCTGTGATTCGATTAAACTTCGGTTGGGTGTTTCTCATTGGCCCAGCGTCATCCAGGTGAGTTGCGAGCCAATAGCAGAGGCAGCACTGAGGTATAACTATTTGTATTTTAGCCTATCGCGAAATGAATTCGCGAATTTTTCCGGTCTCTAGTAATCACGTGTACTGCTTTCGGGAACGTTCGTTTTTTTTAGGCAAGTTTCGCGACACAAGACCGTACAACCGTTTATTTTTCTCAGTGCGGAAGTATTCAGCTGAGCTCGAGTCGACCTCACGCGACTTTACTTCGCAGCTGTTTTTTATTTTTCACTGAGAATTCCGCGAACAGCCATGTTTTTTTTTTGTCACTTACGACTAGGAGCATGTATTTTTCGCGAAGCATTCTGATGGCTCATTAGTAGGGACCTGAAAAACTCGCGGTTTCGATGACCTCCAGGATAGTCTACACAGTCATCTGTATACTCGAGCTAATAACGCCAGTTCGTTGGCTGATGACTTGTGAGTCGTCTCAACTGGTATTGCCCGTGATTCGTCACTTCTTTGGTTGAGGGTTTCTCATTGGCCCAGAGTCGCTCAGACTAACAGTGAGCCAATAGCAAAAGCAGCTTAAAGGTATATGTGTATGAATGTCAAACTATCGCGAAATGAATCTGCAAATTTTTCCGGTCTCTACTCATTAGACTGCGATACGGCATGCCCGCGCTAGCGATTGGCGGCCGTCCGCAAGAGATGCCATTGCCTTGTTTGGCCGAGCCATTCAGGACGCGTTTGCTTCCGCACTGGATGGCTGTGATTGGTGCGCTTACTAGCCAAACCACGAAACACAGACATTGCTAGAAAGTTTTAACACACAGCGGGTTTGAGTATCTTTTTTTTTCGCGAAAAAAAAATTACATAGTCCTACTTTATGTCTAGGGTTAAGTAATTTCCCGTGTAAAGATCTAAACACTCGCTAGACTGCAACAAGGTATGCCCACGTCAGATGTGTCGTCCATTCACTTGGCTGCTTCATTTTTTTTCCGTGACACTCAGGACTCATTTGCTTCCGCACAAAATTGCTGTGATCCGTGTGCGTAAAGTGGTCGTGTTCCTGAATGATACTCAACGAATCACGAAACACAACTGAAGTGTTTTAAACACATAAATAAGTATAGTCTCGAAATGTTTTCGCGATAATGTCATGACCATACTCTTGATTAAACAGCTGCAAAATTCACTTTATTGTGTAGGGTACACTGTTAGAAATTACAGCAATATTTACGAACTATTCAACGAGGAATCAATCTCAAATAACGAGTAGTTCGTTATTGAAGTGAAACTTCTAATGCGACTTCCAACAAGGTTGCGTTAAACGTTTAACGCTACCTTGGAGAAAGCACTGTTGCGT
The DNA here is from genome assembly GCF_032445375.1 of Bacillus rossius redtenbacheri. Classification (NCBI taxonomy): domain Eukaryota; kingdom Metazoa; phylum Arthropoda; class Insecta; order Phasmatodea; family Bacillidae; genus Bacillus; species Bacillus rossius. Next base: position 10,715,993 of record NC_086343.1, read on the forward strand.
TAAACGTTCAACGCTCCTGGGGAGGGGGAATAGAAAGAGACAGAGCGAGAGTGAATGCGTGGCACTCGAACGCATGCGCGTAGTATACCTGTTACAGGCCAGCGCGAGCGTTAGCAACGAGTAGCGTCCAATATTCCAACGCAAGAGGGAGAGAGAAATAAAGATACACAAAGATAGAAAGTAGGAGAGAGAAAGAGAGTGAGTCGGTAGATCCCAAGCACATGCGCGTGGTATTCTTGCTATGCATTGTGAGCAATGTTAATAAAGTTTGTCTTAAAGAAACAATATGATTTCACTAAAAATCAATTTCTACCCCTTCCTATTTTCATTTCCACATTAGGAAGTTTATTTTCTTCCGTGCGGAGGGACTCCACGCACTATTTTTTTTTCTGATAAGTACGTTCCCCTAGTTAATACTAGAGGCATGTTTTTTTTTTTTTCGCGAAAAAAAAATGCAACAGATACGTTATCTAACCACGATTACAAAACATTATTGACGTTAGATCACGCTTGAACTCTAATGATACAACTGGCCATCAGACCTGGCAATACCCAATCCTATCCAGGGAGGCAGGAGGAAAAATAAAAAAAAGTTATACTTCCCTCCCCCCCTCCCTCCCCGCACGTGTACCGTGATCTTCGAGATCCAGATAATTCCCCGTGGCTGAGCCCGGCCGATGACGCGCGCAGAATCGAAAACCGAGGCCGTATATCGATACGCAATTAGAGTTTTTTTTGTTCCATCCCGAGTTGCATCATGTTTCGTTTCCTCTACGCTCCCTCGAGATCTTTTCGCCGTCTGCAACTTTTTTTTTTCCTTCTCCATCAACTGCGCGATGGATTCGTACACTGTCAAAAAGTGTTTTATAAGTTTTACGGAGAAATTTTTTGTAATATTTTATTGTTATACGTACACCGTTGTTAGGGCCATGCATATTTCGCGAAAAGATTCCGAGATTAGTTATACGTTAAAACACTGTAGCATCCACAGTGTTTCGTGATTGGGCGAGTTTCTCTCAAGGCACCACGCGCACTGTCAGCACACCAATCACAATTCAGTGCGGAAGCAAACGCCTCCTGAGTGGCTCGGTTAAAAAAGGCAACGACTTATCTTGTAGACGGCCGCCAATCACAAGGAAGAAGCCTCTGGTGCGGGTATACCTTGTTGCAGTCTATTAGGCGTTCAGATTTATTCGCGAAAAATGCCTGCCCCTAACCATTGTTAATAATCTTAACTCAATGCAGTGGAACTTGAGAAAATGCATGTTGTGTAACTCCCATGTTTTTTTCATGGTTACGGATACTAAAATACGTGCTTATTCAAATAATCAGTAAGTTTTGTTTATTGTACATGGTCAGGTCCACTCCACTGGTCGGTTAACCTGTTGGCGGACGCCAAGTTGGTAGTAGTACGGGAAATAATCCATGAAAGATTGAATAGTGTCCCGCTGAGGTTTCCTCCAAGGCCCTGGATTCTGATTGGGTAGGACTCGTACTCGGTAGTGGTGCTCCGATCGCTTGGAGCAGGCTCCGAGGGTTCCCTAGCCCGATGCGTAGTCGACGTGGTGAGCGACGACACAGCTCCGGTGCTAGCCTGGACAGCTGGCAGAGGTTGGATATGCCTCCACCGGACCACGGGTTATCTGGGTGTTTTGGGGGGTCCCAGTGTGATGTGGTAGATCGGGGAATGCGCCAGCAGTGCTGATAAGGTATTAGGGCTCAGGACACCGCCAACTGTCTGGTCATCTGAGTGAGGTTACAGGGCTGAGGCGGTGACTATGCTGGGTTGGTGGCCCCAGCCGCTGGTCATTGCCGAAGCTCTAATACCCTCCCGATCAACAAAAGGGAGTGATCCCTAGCAGTTCTGTTTAATTTATATATCTCTTGAATGTTTATGGAAAGCGAACTGGAATGTTACTCCTACCCTATTAGGCCGCGTATGTGGGAGGGGAACGTGAGAATGCCGACCGTAAGGTCGGAATAATCTCTGGTGCTTCTAGCGCGGTGTCAACTCTGAACTGGCGCGCGGTCTTCTCGTCGTTCACAGTACAACTGTGAAACCTGAGCGGTGACTGTAACATTATATGGCGTAGAAATGAAGATAAAGGTGTAATGAAAGTCCCTCGAGTGCTCTCAAGAATATGTTCTGTTTGTTTTACGCCTAAAGATTACTCTGAAAACATGCGTTTTAGCAATTTTTAACTCAATCCGAAATGAAAAGTAATTTTCGGCCCTCGGCGAACTCTTGAATGCTTTTCGTGAGCAGATCCCCAACTCGGATATCTTGAGCAGTTTTCAGATCACGTTGTTTTTTCTCCTGAAGATCTCTGCGCACCGTGCGTGTGTGTGTGTCCGGGTTGGCCGGGGGGAGGGGGGGGGGGCGCCCTTTAACGGAGGTTAGTGTTTGCGTCGTGGGAGATGCCGCCGGAGCTGGCCCGAATAATGCACGGAGGCATGAATAAACCGGAGAGAGAAATGAAAAATGTAGCGGATTCGACGTCCCGAGATCGCTCAGGACCTCGCCGCGAGGACTCCTCCCGGAAGGAACCGCTTTGAATATTTCAGAGAGTCCTTCCCCCCCCCCCTCCTCAACCCAAGAGGTCCTCCCCCTGGAGCTCGTCTCTCGCTTAAGGAAACAGCCCGCCGCGCCGTGACGATAGAGGCGGCGGTTATTAAGCCGAGCACCCTGAGCTCGTACATTTCAATTTTTAATGAAGTATCAAGAAAAGAAAAAAGATAAGCCGTGAATGTAGAGAGATTTTTTTTATCATCATCATCGCTTTGGTTTTTTGTTCGCACGGACGCTCTAGGCTTCCGACAGAGTCACGAAAAGTTCACCAAAGTCACGAAAAGAAAAATGCAGTAATTGTAAGAAATGAAGATCACGAAAGTTCCTTAAAAGTCAAGAATTTCGAAAAAAAAAAAAAAAAAAATTTAATCACAAGAATGTGTCTCATAGAATTAACATTTCTCCAGCGCCTTATATTGCACGACTTTCTTCTAAAGGGGATGTCTATTAAAATTTCAGTTTGTATTAAAATTTGATTTAAAAATGTTTTGTGAAAAGTGTTACCAAAAAAAAACCAACTTTTGTTTTACTTCCGTGTGGAAACTTCTAATTTGTCGGTACGATGCATTGGTAGTAAATAATAATCCGAAAAAAAAGGGTTAAATACAAGATTACAACTTATGGGTTTCGTTGCATGTATTTTGTTAGGAATAAAAACTAAGTTTTGGTGGAGACTATCTACATTTAACTTTTAAACATGTTCATTAGTATGTGACCATTAGCTTTCAAATAAACAGGATGATTTTCGAGGAGTTACCGCCACTCACAAGTGCTTATCTATTACATCATTTTGAGTGAATCATTCTACGTAAGTGTGGGTCCTATTCCCAAAATTTACGGAGTCATTCGAATTGTTGGAAATGCCTTACTATGCGAAGCTTTATTGATTTTGGGGATGGATGAAAGAAAATTGTACAAAGCGCATCTCATCCTAAAATTTCAGTGTGAATTTAAATTGACATTTACTTTTTTTTCTCTTTCAAATGCACAATTTCTGCCATTAGCGCTGTCCTTGTTTCGATGTGCTCTGTACCCAGTTGCTTGCCGTAGAGCAAAAACATTTCAGACACAACTCTGTAATGTAATGAAAATTGGTTTAATGCACCGGGAAAAAAAATTTAGTTTTTAAGAGAAAATTGGGAATGGGAATTGTGGAAAAATATTCTCCTGGTGCATTTCATCATGAGCATCATTGGCCGGGAACGAGGGAATGAATAGTGACTAAATTCAATCGACTGATTTTCTTGTTAGTCGCGAATTAAGGATAGCTTCGTACTTTCGAGTTAGTCGATAGGTTTTTATCCGGTGATGCCCGTCACTACGCCACAGTAACCAAGTTAAAAATCGAGCGAGCAACACGGGCGCTACATTAGCATTCGTCCAAAGTGCGTTGAAGTAGTTCTGTCACACGCTATTGCGTTGCTCAGCTGTAAACTTTGCGGTCTGTATATTTAACTCTGAATTTTTTTTGTGTTCGTTATTTTTACGTCATTAATTTGTTCTATCACTCGGTGATTATTGGCAATATACCTACTGCGCCAAATGACGTAAATTAAAAGCCCCGTCAGATTGCGGTGGAAAAAAAAATCTCGAATCGCTTTGTTTATGTTTTGTACGTAGGCGTGTTTTGTTGTTCATACTTTCGGAGTGAAGTTACTCAACTATGCAAGAATAATCTATTTACTCAATTAAAAAGAGGTGCGAAGAAGCATTTTGTGAAAAAATTTAAAACAGCAAGTATTGGTCTATCGGTCAATACTGCTCTTTTATATCCGAGTCTTTCAGTCAAACTGCGGCTTACACCGCTTCCATCCATGGTGTATACTTTCCATTCCCTCCCTGAATGACGAAAGCTACCGTAGTCATTCATCCTCCACTCTGGGTAAACAATCGTTTGGTATTCAAATACATCCTGGAATTGAATAGGCCCCACACGGCGAGAACACATCTTTTGTGCCTTTCTGTAATGGAGCTCTTTTTTTTACTCTTCGCTACTGTATTGATTGCCGTTGGTAAATGATGCGCCTTTTTTTATCATCATTTAACAGTTTACAAAGCCAGTAGAAATATCACACACATACCGTGTTCACTTAAAAAAAAAAGCAGTAAATTTATGGTTGTAGAGAATTGTGAGAAACATATGCCAGCATTCTTTCGAACCTAAACTGTAGGACAAGAATAAGGAACCTTTGTGAAATATATGAAGAGCCAAGAAGTAATCCAAGAGGAACCCATGTGGAGTATTGTGGAGTCTGTGAGGAGTGGCGAAATTTTTAAATTAAACTTTTTGGATGACGGGATCTCTACGTTTTTTACTGAGCTCCAAACCATTGGTGAATAGGGATCTACCTAATGCTCTAAAAGCGGACAATCAGGCATATCAGTAAACTATGTGGCATATCTGCCTTAGAATCAAACTATCATACCTATACGTATGAACTTGCATCATTTCTGATTTGACGTTAGAAGAAATAAGGATTGTCTGAAAGTTTACAAAGTAAATAAAAATTTTTTCTGTACTTTATTAAATATTCCTTTGGAAACCACTTGCCTAGTAATAGTTTGTAATACCGCAATAAATATATTGTAAATTTGTACAACACATGGCTAAGGTAATTTTTGCATATATGAAATACGTTTTTTTGCTATAATTCTTACGAAAATTGGGGCAAAATTTAATATTTTTATTGATGTTTAATTCAAGCATATATATATATATATATATATATATATATATAACCACGGAAAGGACAATCAAGTATTTAACAATTTGACTTTATTTTGTTGTATCATGCTTTATAATGCGTGCAGTTAATACTGAAAAGTTATTCAGGAAACGGTTTACAAATAAATTTATAACCATTGAAGGTACTGGTACATCACAAAACATATATTCCAAGGGGCAAGAATCCGAACCCAGTATTACTGCGAACACTATTTTGTAGTAATACATTTGTTTTCGTGTAAATGTACAAAAGATCTTGAGTTTATAGAATATTTCTGTTCCATTTCCAATTAATAATATTAATAATTATTATTATTGCAGTGTGTAGAACATTGTCAAAAAATATATTAATTATTAAAGTAGCTGGGCTTCTGGGTTGTAGCCGTGTCCTTGGCGAATAATTATTCGCCAAGGACACGGCTACAACCCAGAAGCCAAACTACTTCAGACAATGGCCGTGAAAGCCTGCGAAAATTATTAATTATTAATGTCCGTTGGTTCCATGCGACATCCGTTCCATTCACGAAGTTACTCCCAACCAAATGCCGTACACTAAAAGGCTAAGATGTTAAACATCAAAAACGTGTCAACACGGGCAAAGCGACATGTGCCATGATGGAGGGCGTGGAGCGAGAGAAAAAAAAAAGTATCGTCTGCTCTCCGACGGCGAATCAATCTTCTCCGCTCCTTTTTTCCTTCTTTTTTTTTTCCAGGCCGTCCTGTTTATCAGCTTCCCCGTGTCCATCGGGTCTGTTGGTTCCACCTTCCGGGAATACGATCCTTCCCCTCCCTTTTTTATCCCTGTTTCCTCTCTTCCCCTCCCAAAAAAAAAACCCCTTGCGAACTCCCCTCCCCCAACTCCACGAGACTCGATACACCCCTCAGTCAATATGGGGAGATGGTCGCCACTCTGTCGTGTGATTGGAGCGCGATTGTCGCGTCGGCCACGCTCTTGTCGCGAAGGTGGGTAAAAAAAGGGGGGGGGGGGGGGAAGTCAAAAGGAAATTGGGGGGCGTGAAGCGTTCGGCTTCAGCCGCGGAGATTGGATCTTCTTGTCGCTTCGACAAGGCGGAAGCTTCTTCTTCTTTTTTTTTAATATATGGAATTTTTTTCTGAACTTGCCTTGTTAAAAAAAAGGGGGGGGGGGGGGCATAAATTGCTTGGGTTGACGTAGTGCTTTCGTACGCAAAGAACTGAGGGAAGCTGGGTACATGCAATGTTGACTTGTTTCACGCGCATATGTATAAACTGAAAAATAAAATTATATTTTGGCTTTCAAAAGTAATTGTTTTATTTGTCGAAGTATGATTTCTAAGACTTGAGTTATCGTAATACAACTTCTAACTTAAAGATGTAAAAAAAAAAAAGCATCACCAATGACTAACAAAATGAAGAGTAATAATAAAGTAATTCCAGCAATCTGGGTTAAGTTCAATCAAAATGCAATTTAAATCAGTTGGAGCCAAATGTAGTTGGAGCAATTGAAGCCTTGGGGCATTTGGAGCCTTGGGGCATTTGGGGCATTTGGAGCCTTGGGGCATTTGGGGCATTTGGGGCATTTGGAGTCTTAGGGCATTTGGAGCCTTATGACATTTGGAGCCTTGGAGCATTTGGAGCCTTGGGGCCTTTGGAGCCTTGGAGCACTTGGAGCAATATGTACAGTTGGAACAGGTTCGTCCTTTTTGTGGATTGTGCATTGTCAAGTTTGTAGTCAGGTCATGATTGGCCTCGTGGTTCGGATACGTCTGGTCTGAACGTTTGTCATCTTACAGTGTAGGTTTGAAATGTGTGTTAAGTATCGAAAATAAGGCATATTGGCTACTGACTGTATGTGCCTGACCACCTACTGGCCGTGTTAGCCTGGCCAAGCGGCTGGTTGGGTCTGGTCATGTAACTGGACGCGCCTTCTTGACCGACTGCCATGTATAACTGCCTTGAAAACACACGATGACTCGCTTTGCCTTCAAAGAAGACCACGTAAACCTAAAAAAAAACACTAGTAATTTGTTCTGTTTATTGTCCATGTAGTATTTATGTAATTAAAAAAAAAGTATTTTGTTTTATTTCTTGAACCTATCACTTCAATGTTAAATTAAAATAAATATTTTATACCGATGGTTTTTAAGAACGTTTCGGTTGGCCTTGCAGTCGCCATCTACAGTGCAATGCAGTACAATAATCCTTTATCTGTTTTCTTTCTTTCTCTCTCTCTCTCTCTTTCTCTCTCTCTCTCTCTCTCTCTCCAGGATTCGTCGATGCGAAAAGGGGACTATTGGAAGTGCCGTTTGGCCAGTGCAGCGTCAGTACTAATTGTCGCACGTCTCTCCTCCCCCCCCCCTCCTCCAACACCATTTCGGCGAGGTATCGATTGCGGTCGTTCCCCTGCTGTCCACGGTAATTATCCGCGCCGATGTGCATACCTGTGTCGCTCATCCCCTCCCCTCCTCGCTTCGTGATGCAACCCCCCACCCCCCCCCCCCCCCCCCCCCGGTTAACCACACCCCTCCCCTCCTCCCACCCCGTTCAAGTGACCACCGGTGCATTTACCGCCCGGTCGCACGTACTCCGAATAGCGTCCTCGTGTCGGCGTTCAGGTCGAGTTGCTTAGTCAGACAACACAGCCACAGCATGGTGAGGATTGCGTTGTTCGCATGTCAGATCCGGGCGTAGAACAGACCGTACACAGGAAAAAAAATTGGTTGTCTGTAAAGTCGGTTTACTGACGATAGTTTAACGTGACAACGTCATAACAAAACATTGATGAAATGATTGCATACTTTTATGAATAAAATTGAATCATTTTTATTGAATTATCACTATGTTGTATGGATACAAAGAAGGAGTGAAATGAAATCTACAATTTAATTGATAAATTTACTTTCATTTGCACTCATTAATTCAAATATGTTTATTACTTTAACGAAGAGATTATTTTTAACTATAACTATTATACATGTTTGCTATTTAACTTCTTCCAATCTGTGTTATTCTGTTAAGGATAGGACGATGATAGGAAAAGTAGGAAACGAATGGGAGTGTTTAAATTTAATGTGCCTCGAAAAAGTCAAATCGATGGTTGTTCCAATCGAGTGGAAGAGAGATAGATGCGGCGCAAGCGTACAATGAGCGTAACGGGATACAGCGTAATGGAACAATGTGCGCAACGGGACACTTTTTCTTGCGTGCAGCCGGCGTTCACCGATTTATTAGACGTTGTCACATCAACAAATATTTTCTGTACTTTTACAAAAAGATTTCTTTGGAAACCAATTTTGTAATACCACGAGACAGATATTGTATATTTGTACAACTCAAGGCTGTGGTTATATTTTTTGCATATTATATGAAACAAGTTTCTCGAAATAATACTGTGTTTTTCCTACGTAAATCGGCGCATAATTACATAATGTTTTTATTGATGTTTCATTCAAGTTAAATTTTTAAAACCATGAAATATATAAATCGAGTATTCAACATTTTGACTATTTTTTGTATCATGCTTATCAATGTGTGCAGCTAATAGTACTGGAAAGAAATTCAGGGAAAGGTTTACAAATAACTATTTGAGGTATTGCGACTACACGAAGCATAAATGCCCCGGGTATGGATCCGAGCCCTCTATTACTGAAGTGATACAGTTGTTTTCATGTAAATGTGTAAATTTACAAATATCTGTAATTTTACATCAATATTTCTGTACTATTTACAAAAAAAACGCATTTACAGTGTATGTATGAAAAGCAGAAATTTAGGGTTTGATTGCAGTGGTATAAAGAGGAATTTTTAAATGACTTGTTAAAATTTGTTTAATTGATGTTCGGGAACATGGGTTCAAATTCCAGTGGAAGGAAGCAGCTTCATTTATCCTGCCTGCCCGGGGAACTTATTGTTAGCCAGTGTTGTAGATTGAATTTTCAGATTAATATTGCAGCGGGCAGTGTATATTATCAGTTCTAATATCGAATATTGTAGAAGGCAGTACAGGGAACCCATGCCTGTTAACACGGGAGAAGCACGTGGCGCTCCTAGCGGCGGGAGCTGTGAACATACGCGCGAAATTCAAATTTTTTTTACTGTGTCCGAGTGATTTAGGCACGGAATTTCTCGGAAATACTACAATACTATATACTACAATCAGTAAAAATACTTCAAAACAATAATACAATATTATAATATTACAATTATATAATATAATGCATACAATAATATAATATTATTACAATAATACAATAAAATAATATTCGCTAATATTATGAAGTGGGATTGTGAGTTAGTTTGTAAGAAGTAAACTCGAAAAATACTTCACATATTTCCAAACGTTTTTATCTTTTATGAATAAACATAATCTCGGTTGGAAATGAGCTATGTTCGATATGAAATATATTGAAATATTTTAACACAACAGTAAAAAATTACACTGTATATATTTGTATATGACTAAGACATGCCTATCAGAAAGGAGCAAAGTTACACCAAAGAGATATGGATGTGCGGACATGAATATAATGTGCAGTCAATCATTTTCGTTTCTATTGCTATTCATACTAATCCATATATACTTTTTTGGTTATTTTTTAAAAAAAAATATTTCGCGTTTATGTAGCTATTTCATTCAAGCTGTGTTTCAATTTGTTTAAATATGCGAGCAGTCTGAAGGAGTAACCATTGGTCGGCCACTTCAAGTTAATTTACGTATCAGTTTTTAACAATGGTTCAAAATGTCTATCTAGCCAAGTGATGCCTGGTATCACACATTGTGTCCAGGGGGGGGGGGGGGGAAGTAGGAGTCTGGAAACAACCCACGAACACAGTAATACTTTCTTCACTCTAGCATCTTCTTCCTCCTCATAGTAATGCATTGGTGGCGTGCGCTGATGAAATATTGCGGAAGAAAAATTATACTTTTCGCGCGGGCGAACGTGTGCTCCGAATACCATCGCGCGCAAAGAAAAGAAAACAGTTTAAATGGCCGCCCAAGAACACGTGTCTCTCCGGGTCGTTCCGCGAAAAGTTATTAACAGTCCAATTTCCCGTCGCAGGTCCCGGGGGTCTGAAAAAAAAAAATAAAAAGTGAAGGGTTAAAGTGATTCTTTTTTTTTTTTGGAATGCTTTGAAGGGGGGGGGGGGGGGTGAGACCAATTCAACTGCGAGATTCACGACACCCGACGGACGATTTCCATCACTCGAGGCCTTGGCAACATCGGCTGCGAGACCCGGGTGTCGGGGGGCCGGCTTTAGAGAAAACTGTGACGTCGCGGGGTCCAGAAGAAGTAGAAGAGGTAGGCGAAGGAGAAGGGTTGGGAAGAACAGGAATAAGTATTTTTATGTAGCACGTCTTCCCCCAGTTTTTTTTCCCCCGCCTTTCCGTGGGGCGTCGGGGATTGCTCTCTCTCTTGCTCTCTCTCTCTCTCTCTCTCTCTCTCTCTCTCTCTCGTCGTCGAGCTTGTTTTCGAAAGACGCGCCGTGCCCGCGAAAAATGCCCCGTCGTCGACTGTCCGAACCTCCCCGCGCACGGCCGAAGACTCTTCGACTCACCCGCACTCCCAAAAGGTAAACACGTGCGTGTTAGGTCGGCTTTTGCGCAGTCGCGACTCGACCTGACGTGACTTGACCTGGAAAGATTTCATTTTTACTGACTCTGCAAGTGACCCTTAAAAAAAAAAAAAGAGTTCCCCAGCTTCGGCCGTTCTGATTTCGTGGTTTTTTTTTCTTCCCCCGGCGGTTTCCCTGCGGAAATCACGTGCAGGCAAATAAATACTGGGATGGTTCATTACTGTAGGCCGTACATGACTCCTTCCCTCAGTTACCTAGATCGCATCGTGCATGAGTGACGGATATATAACAATAGAATCTGAAGGACTTGACGGAATTCCACAGGGTTGGTTTTATCGGCTAGATATTTTTATTACGGAGACTTTAATTGAATTTACAGAAATTGTCAAGACATTGATTGGTTTATATATATATATAATTGCAAACGATTTTTCATAAAATAAGGTCTTGAAACAAATAAAAATAATGAATGAAAGGTCTGTAAAATTATTTAAATCACTTGAGAGAAAACCTCTATATTAGAACGAATTATATATAATTATTTTCTTTCACAATTGAATAAAATAATGTTTAAAACAGGTTAAAATTATCTGTAAAAAATATATATAATATATCCTAAGATTTGGTTATTTTAGAGGTTTTTTATGCGATTCTAATAATCATACAGCCAATGTTTTCTATATTTGTATATATTTTTGTTTCAAACCCTTATTTTATGAAAAACAGTTTGGATTTTTTTAAAACTATAAACTGTATTGACTATTTTTCTACTTTCAGGTCTCCATAATGAAAATATCTAGCCGACAAAACCAATCCCATAGAATGCTGTCAAGTTGTTCAGATTATATTATTGTTTTAATATTCTCGTCATTCATGCATGATACGACCTCCCCTGTCCTCTTAAAGCCCCCCCCCCCCCTACCCGGGCGCACATGGGCTGTGTAGTGTTTCAGAAGAAAAACATTCTGAAACTGCTCAAGACATACAAGTTGGGCATGTTGACGAAATAACATTTGAAGATACGCTGAGGGCGGATGTGTACTTTTGTTTCAGTACTTAGTTTTTTTTAACTGTATTTTTTAGAAAAGTGAAGATATTGTATAAAGCGAAGAAGTAAAACTGTTTCAGTGGTATAAAATTTCAGTATCAATAAAGAACTTATCATTTCGCGGCATATTTGTCTACCAGGCAGTACGGCACAATTGTACTACGCATAATAGGCAGAGAACTGCAATATTCGCGCTGTTCTTTTTTTGCCGAAAGTCTAAGATTGTAAATTTTTGTACACTTGAATTAGGCTACAGTTGTCATTGGATCACGGATTATTCGACAAAACATTGCAGAAATATGTCTGAAACTTAAAAGTGCAGTTGGGTTTATGCTGTCCTGCAGTTTGTCGTTTACTTATTAAGATTTTTTTTTTTTTTGGCTGCAACATTGATCGTCGTTTTGATATTGAAACTCGAGCAATATTCGTTTCGCAAACATTACTCTCTCTTACGCGCGATACCACCCACGCAGCGACCTCGTGTGGTGGAAACTAATTACTGCAAAATTAATAATTGATGGTACGGGATCAATTTTCATTACGCGTGTATTACTTTTTAGCCACTGGCGGTTGATTTCGTAATTTAAAAAGTGGCTAGACTTGTTCGGTGTATACATGAAAGTAATTACGAAGCACACGAGCGTGTTTACGTTTCATAGATTGCGTATTAATAGCCAAAGGAGGGGGGGGGGGGGAAACGATACTTTGAGTACGTAACTATGTGATTTTCGCATGATCATAATTACGTCGGAAAAAATCAAACACAAAAAATTTCGATTTAAAGCTGTGTAGATTGAAGCACATGTCAATAAAATAACTTTTTTTGATCTCATCCACTTCAAATGTATCTACTACACGTGTCGTGATTCCAAATGAGCCGTTTTCTTACGGATACAAAAATTCATTACGAAACGAAAACTAATACTCCGTCAACTGACTTTACTTGACATCATTTTGTTTCATTATAATTTTTTTTAATGTGCGCAGTTAATACTGGAAATCTATTCAGGGAACGGTTTACAAATAATTTTTAACTATTGGAGATACTGTGACAACGCAAAGGATAAATGCCCGGGTGAGAATCGGAATACAGCTATCGTTACTGCGAACACTATTTTGTAGTGATGCAGCTGTTTTAATGTCATTACATATTTACAAACATCTGTAATCCGCATGCAACGTGTGTTACAGCTCGCCAGGAACGTTTTTCAGTTAATGTGTGGGCGGGTATTGTTGACGGTGTACTCATCGGGCCTTTTTTTCTTCCGCCACGACTTACCGGCGCCAGATACCTCCACTTCCTTCAGAACGAACTACCAGGTCTTCTTGAAGAGGTTCCATTGCATGTCCGACGTGTGATGTGGTACCAACATGACGGGACACCACTTCATTTTTCCCTGCAAGTGCGAGATTATTTCTATTGCATGATTATTTCTGTTCCGCTTACAAAAAAAAAAATACAGCGCAGGAAATAAATTTTGTTGAACTTTCCTTTCGTCGCTGGGAAAGTGAATATAATTTTTGATAGGAGAAAAAAAATACGGATTGGCCTGCCCTTAACTTTGAATAAGTTCTGATTGCGTCACTGTACAAAGGCTCCCTTAAGGCCTTGCTACGTACTGCAAGTCTTCTCCCATCTCAACTAATTTAACTTGAAGTTCCCTGTCGTAACGGTTAAATGGGTTGGGTAGGGGGGGGGGGGGGAGGTGTATGTGCGCAGGAATACTAGTGACTGCTCAGTGAAGGAAGAGAGGGCGGGGGAAGGGGTAGGAAGTAGCGTGCGCCCGCGGTGTAATTGATAAAGGGGGCGCGTTCCAATATTTGCCCTGGCGACGTCTGGGAGCTCGAAAGCTGCGGAGATTCCCGTCTACGTGTCTTAGGGGCCTTACACGGGAAGGGAGGGGGGAAGAGTAATAGCATGGGGCTCCAGGCTGCACCGTGGAAAATTAGAAAATTAAAACTCTTTGAAACAATCATTTTGAAGCCATGCTCTGGAACTCAAATTTTCGATCAAGGGGTTTTTGCTTATTTTGTCTTAAGAAATTTGAAATATTCTTTCCTGATAAATTGTACTCGTATAAGTTAAAAAAAAAAAAAAATGCTACCGATTATAATGTGTTGAAATCGCGAACGTTAAATGAGGCAGTGAAATCTTCTGAAAGATTTTTTTTCCCCTTCTTCTAATACGCCTCCATGAAAAAATGAATCGCAATCGAAATGTATTGACCAGCACTTCAGATCACATGGTGGTTACCTTTGAATAGTTTCTTTTTTTTTTTTCTCGTTGATTCCCATTATCTCCCACAGAAAGCTTGACAAACAAGGAAAAGGAAAATGAAAAGAGGTCGACGCGGGGTTCTGTGAAGTTGTCCTGCCAGGGGGGGGGGGGGGGGGGGGGGGGCTGTCCGCTAGAAGCCAGCTGGCACAAGCCCCAAAAAACCGCTCTTCTCTCGACTTGTAACATTTCTGTGCTGGGCGCGGCAGGAAACAGCGAACCGCACTCCTACTCCTGTACTCACTCGGTACAATATGAAACAAATGATTTTTACTTAAATTAATTTAAAGAAGTAATATGAAGAAGAAAAAGATAAAAAAATTTAATCAAAATAACCCATTAATAACGAAATTAGTTTATTCGTATAGAAAAATTGCTAATTATTAAATGCATGATTTATTATAAATAAAAAATTGGAAAGGACTCAAATGTGTGGAAATGTTATCCACTTGTACAATTTAATGTGAATTATCCAAAAGAATAGAAAACGATCACAATGCATACGAAATGAATCCAATTATAACTAAATTAGTCGGTAAAACTTTAAATCAAACCATTAAATATATATATTTTTTACTTGTATCACGTTTTTATTATTATTTAAGAAGGGTCACGTTTATTTTAAAATTACGATTTAAAAATTTTCATTTGAAAGTTCTTTACAGGAAACTGCATGTAATTGAACTTTTATTGCCGTGAACCCATTTGTGTTTATTCATGTTTAAACCGATACTGGCCATTCATGTATAGATAGTAATTATGACATGTTCATTTCACTGTCTTACGTGTTAACATCATGGCCGCATTTATCTCTTATTCTTTCTCATGGCTCGGTCGTGCACGGCATGTTGAGCGTATCGTTTTTTTTTTACGACGTTACTTTCATTCAAGGGCTATTTCTAAAATATTAACTTTATACCTCCCTTGCATTTATTGTTCTTCCACAAATATCAACAAACAAATATTAACGTGCTGTAATATCTGTTGAAAATATACTGTGGCAGATCAACAAATGCAAATATCAACAGATATTCACTTACTGTAATATCGGTTGAAAATATACTGTGGCAGATCAACAAATGCAAATATCAACAGATATTCACTTACTGTAATATCAGGTGAAAATATACTGTGGCAGATCAACAAATGCAAATATCAACAGATATTCACTTACTGTAATATCGGTTGAAAATATACTGTGGCAGATCAACAAATGTAAATATCAACAGATATTCACTTAAAGTAATATCGGTTGAAAATATACTGTGGCAGATCAACAAATGCAAATATCAACAGATATTCAATTACAGTAATATCGGTTGAAAATACACTGTGACGGATCAACAAATGCAAATATGAACAGATATTCACTTACTGTAATATCGGTTGAAAATATACTGTGGCAGATCAACAAACGCAAATATCAACAGTTATTCAATTCCTGTAATATCGGTTGAAAATATACGTGTGCAGATCAACAAATGCAAATATCAACAGATATTCACTTACTGTAATATCGGTTGAAAATATACTGTGGCGGATCAACAAATGCAAATATCAACAGATATTCACTTCGGTTGAAAATATACTGTGGCGGATCAACAAATGCAAGGGAGGTAACCGAGTTAATATTTTAGAAATAGCCCTTGAATGAAAGCAACGTCGTGAAAAAAACGAAGAACTCAAAATGGCGTGAGCGACCGTGCCTTATACTGCTATCTTGGTGTAAACGTTAGTGATGTTTCAGGCGCCGAGTTCCGTTTCTGATAGTAATAAATGGGTGGCAATTTAAGACGGATTAGTTTACGGCACACCTCTCGCCTTAGTGAAGGAGTTTCGCTCACGTGCCGTGAACGCGAGATAAATCTTCACTTGTCGGATTCGGGCTTTTGATTAGCTCATGCGAAGCCGTGCGGGCCTTCATACGGAGGTCTTGAAGAATCGCGGCAGTTCGTCTTCGAACCAGCGCAGACGACCTTAATTTCAGAGGATAACGCTTAATTTTACGTTCCAGCTTTATTGCTTCCTATCAAAGGACTTTGTTCGCACTTCCTAAGCCCCTCGGATAAATCTTCTTTTTTTTTTCGCCCTGCAGAAGGCTTTTTGTGCGCGCCTTAGGTGGTCTAGCCAAAAACACATCTAATTGAGAATTAAAAACATCGCACAGAGTCCTACGTCGTTGAAATTGTTGATCCTTTTTTAATCTGTAAAAAGTAATTTGCTAGTGTACATTCAGCGTTAATTATTATAATTTATTGTCCATTATTATGATTTTAAAAAATGCTAAGTTATGATTCATATTTTTTTGTAATATTATTAATTCTAGTTTGTTGGTAGGTATATACATCAGTGCTAAATATAAATTTTCCTTATCTGTGAAGATTTTTTTTTAAACACGTGTACTTAAATCCGCTTTCAATTTTTTTTTATCTGCCTAGTTTCAAAAACCCTGTCTTCTTGTAATTTATTCATGGGCGATAAGCTGAAGCTAAAACAAGAAAACAAGTAAAGCATCTTCAAGTGCTTGTTCAAAGGCGTAGGAAACGATAGTTAATTTCTTTGCCAGAGAAATTCTCTCGAGATCTTCTATTGTACGCTCTTTGTAATTGAGAACTGATCTTATTACTTTGTTTTACTTTGAAATTTCCAACGCTTCCTAGTACTGTACAAATGCAATTTACTTTCTCCTGGGCTATTTTAATGTGAATTCCACCGTCTTGATCTCGAAGGGATTAGCTGCAAGATAAGCTGCGCCATTATCATCTTACCAGAAAATACATTTACTGTAGTGAATACTTGAATACCTCTTCCAAGTGAAGATCCATCCGGTGCATAAGTTATAATTTACTTACATTTTAATATGTTTATGCTAATTTAATTCTGGGTAAATTGTGCATGTAGAATTTTTTCTAATGAAGAACGTTAACTAGATTACCTTGAAACTAAAATGTCATTATCGCTTTTGTAACACTTTCTAAATAATTTTTGGCGAAAAATTTTCAAATTCTGTGGCAATTATTTTTGATGTTCTGAGGTAAAATGTTTTTGTTACACAATAGGCTTATTTCCATCATAACTACCATGAGTTATATTCTAAATAATTTCATCAGATACAAAAACCTGCTTCAGTAATTCTATTGTAACCTATGAACAGTAGGCCTATAAAACAAAGTCGCTATTCGCGTCTGTCTGTCTGTACGCTAACTACTTCTAAACTACACTGTGGAATTTTATGCAGTTTTCACCGGAAGGTTCAAAGATAGATAACTCTCGATGTTTGTAATCAAGTCGTAAAATGACGCTTTAGGGCGCTTTAATGGCTTGCGCTGACTTAATAATGACTGATATATCAATTAATGTACTACAAAATTGTGGGTCATAAATCTGAGTATAGATGTAACCTTTGAGTGCTTTTAACTTGGCCAGCTACACTGTTAAAAGTTTTTCACGTTCAATTTACAAAGAACGCTGTTTACAAATTATTCAAGTATATTTGTAAATTTACGACTAAATTGGTAAATTTACGGACACTGAGTTTCCATACTTGGAACTCGAATCCACAAAAATATTCAAGGATAATAAGAAAACTTCCAAAAACTTCCAAAAACTAGCTAAGTCTACAGAAAGACCACTTTATTTTGTGTGTTCAACTTTGTTTAGAACGAAACATACAACTTGGAATTCGAAATACGGCTAGTTTCTACGAAGATTGAGTTATTGGAGATAACGAAGAATTCTTCGTTTATTTGAGTTAAACTCTCCGTTAAAAATGCAGTAAATTTGCTGTAATTTCTAACCGTGCATATGTAGCCTTATCGCCTGTGACTACCAAACAAAATGTGTTTGTTGTCGTCTCATGAAGCTGCTAACATTGTTCAAAAAGAATTTCTTTAGTTATAGGCAGTATGTGTCAGTAGGTATATACTTTTTAAAAATACCGGACGCTTACGGGAATTTGATACCTATGAATACTTATTAAATATAAATGACACTACTGTAGTGGATTGCGTCTGTACCAAGCCTAGGTGTGTCGCTACTTGCTCCTTGCGCAATTTTGCCCTTTTTCAATTTAATTTTTTGCAGGTCATCAATGAACCTTTTTGACGCATGTTTTCATGCTAGTCGAGATGCTCAATTTCAAGACATTTGGTGAAATGAAGCAAAATGGATCATACTGCTATTTTCAAACTTTTCAAAGACAAATACAAACACTTCATACGCACACGTGTTTCACTGGTATGAACAAAAATTTTTCCTAAATCTTTTGCATATCCCGATATCAGTTTCTTTCATGGAAATCAAGTTGAGATTGGATTCTAGCCTTTCACAAAGCGAATCCACGAATTTATACCATCTCTATTCATAAACCATCTCATTGAAACGTTCGTTGAAAATGTTTAAGACGGGACAGTAAAATTTCCCAGCACCCGTCTGGGTACGGTCGACCCGTACAGGCTATTGTTTCCACTTTTGATGCTCGCGAGCGGTTTAGAGCGAGCTGAAAAAAAAAACTCCGTTAATATTCCTCTCTCCCCTAACCGTACCCCGTACCACCGGTTCGCCTGATCGTGTAATCCGGCCTGCGAGGCGAGGGAAACCCTCACAGCCTCGCCGCCGGCTTTACCGTGTGCTCCGGGCCGTGTGACGTCAGCTCCCGGCATTCGAGAGACCGGCGAGAGCCTAAGGTTTGGGAGGGGGGAAGGCTTTAAGGCTTAGGCCTGCTGTCAGATACGCGAAATAAGCGAGCTCGATGCACCCGTATTTCCCCTCCTCCTACCCCCCTCCTCCAACGAGCACACTCGCTCGCTGTTACGGCCACGGAGGTATATAGCCTGTGGAGCGGATTCCGGGTGTAAATGTTGAAGTCGCTCTGACTAGCAGTTGGTTAGCGAAGTTAGGAATAATTGTGAAAATGCTATTGGCAAGCATGATAACCAAGAGAACAGACGTACTAATTAATGGTTTCCAGATAAAGACTTCTTGGTCCTCTACATACCAGACTTGTGAGACGGACGCCCCAACTAGGCAGTCTGTGATTTGACACTTTTTTTTTGGTTAGAGGTTTCTCGTTGGCCTAGAGGCATTCCCATAAACTATAATTATTTTAATAAACGGCTTTTTTTTAATGAATTTTGGAATTTCCCCCGAATTTCTAGCTTAATAATTACAGAATTAAAAGATGGCGGCCAAGACGGGCGACAAGATGGCGGATGACATGACGGTCTGGTGATTAGCACACTAGTAGGTAAAAATTAAACTCATATGATTGCAGCGCAATCTAGAAACTGGCGTATCTACTACGTGGCACTAGCGCTCTTGTATCGATTACTGAAAACAAGGTGGCTGCAGCGCCTTCTAGCTGACGATGTGTGTTAACGAGCGCCTCTGGTAGCTAGTATTGAAAATAAAGATAGCGACCACGCCCCTTAGCAGGTGATGCTATTATTCCTTCAAATTAAAAATAAAATAAATGTCAGAATATGTGGGTTCTTTTTTTTTAACCGTATTTAATTTTCGGTCTGGTGAATGTCTCGATAGTCGTGCGTACAAAGGCGTATGTTTTACAATCCAGAGTTACTAGAATTCAAGGTTTGAAATTACGTCTAGTATATGCTTATAAACTTCCTTCCAACATGATTGTCACAGTAGTCGAGTTGTGAGAGCAATGAGCTGGTAATCTGAAGGTCATGGGTTCGATTCCCCCCACCTCAGAAATAAATTTAACTTATATAAATATTAATAGGAACCACCATAAGAACTAACACAAAACGATTTTTATAGTAGAATTAGACAATATCTAGAAAAATATAAAAAAAATTATGACTAACCACGATGGTAATGCGCCTAGCACACATGTCTAGTCCGATAGCACTGCGCATAAACGGCCTCAAGGTCGGATGCAACTGTTCGCAGATCATGGGCAATACCGCACTCAACGGCCCATTTGCACCCAAACGTCGGTACAGGCACACTTTTCTATGAATAAATGTCTCCGCACTTTCCCCTTCCACCTGTGGCATACAATAAAGCTGCCGTTCGAAATTTGAACACGCCATTGGTCCATCGTAACGTCTCCGTACAGGATTGCGGATTAAAATAAAAGACGAAAATGCCCGATCTTATGCATCCAGCGACGGAAACGTCCGAACATGGCCGAATCCTGACGATTGACAAGCCACCACCAAAATCGCAGTTCCAAAGGCAATACGTTGCTCCAGAAGTCTCCAAATTCATACTGCTGACAGTTTTACAAGTTTTGCAATTATTACTATACTATTATAGTCTGTTTCACGCTTAGATTGCAGTACAGAGGAAATGCCAACCACTGTTGCTAGATTAATACTCCCCGGCTTGTTAATATATATAAAAAAAATTATTTTATATACAATTTATAATTAAAATAAATCTTAATTTTTTTAAATTTCAGTTTTTGTTTATTTTTCTTACATGAAATAGTGTCGTTTGACACTATTATTACGGTTGTGTACATTAAAAAAAATCCATTCAAAACACCAATTATTATTATTATTTTACAGGAGAAACTATGTGTAGCAGTCAATCACTATTAATAACTTGACATGCCATTAATTATGTACTTTCTTCATACAGTTATTTTATTATTAAATTATTTAAAACATTTCATAGCAAAAGGTTGAAAACAAAGTAAGAATAAAATATTTATGAGATGAAATACTACAAGAAAATGCATTTTTAAAATTTTCTTTCCAACTTTTTTTTTAAAAAAATAAATTTTATCTTGTACATTTTTAAAACTGTTCATTTACATTATAAAGTTGTTTCTAAAACCTTGTAAGTGCTCTTGTGTATATCTGGCAACAGACCACACTGAAGGAAAGGACAACGCTAGTAAAAGATATCGTCCATTTGTCAGAGAGAGAGAGAAAGAGAAAGAGAAAGAGAAAAAGAGAAAGAGAAAAAAAGAGAAAGAGAAAGAAAAAAAGAGAAAGAGAGAGAGAAAGAGATAGAGTAAATACCCATTAGATTGCACACTGTAATCTAAGACTGAGACATGCGTCAGCTGATGTACCACGCGTTGGCGGACTGATATCCGTTTCATCGCAAAGCGTTCCACTTTGCTCTGCGTGCATCTACGAGGGATCCGTAAAGTAACCACAGTTTGGTCATTAAAAAAGATTTTAAACTCGTGATAAAAAATTTTTATCGACAGTTTTAGTTTACTACGTATCTGCTTCACATTTTCACATAGACACCAACTCAGTTCCAAGAACTTTTCGTAAACGCTGTACCAGTTTATTTAACCCCCTTCTGCATAGAATTTCGCGCCTGGAAATTAAACCAGTTGACAGTCATAATTTTGTAATTTTTTGCGGTAGGTAATTGTTGACCAACGTTTCATGAATTCATCCAAAATTACGCCTTTTTGTTAAAAACAAAATTCTAGCCATTCATTTTTTGATTCTAATGCGGAGATCACATAAACGTTTTTCAGAGATTTTTACTGGGCGTTTTTACCTAGGCTACGCGCATTGCGTATTCGAAGTCCATGATGCCTATAGCCAAGACGGCGAACTTCTATGCAGATGGGGTTAAATAAACTGTACAGCGTTACGTAAAGTGCATTGGAACTGAGTATGTGAAAATGTGAAGTAGATATGTAGCAAACTAAAACTGTCAATAAAAAAAAACTTTTTTTCCTCACGAGTTTATTTTTTTTTTAATGACCGAACGGTACTTAAAAATTAAGGACATCTCTCGTATATCACTGCGAGAATAACAACTGGCATCCGCGGTATCGCCGCCATTTGCAAACCGCGCTAGCGCAATCGCTAACGCTATCGCTTGACGCGAAACAAGTGAGTCACGCGGCAATCGACCTAATCCTTATCGCTTCTCCTCCTTCCTTGCGGAAACTTGAAACTGAAGAGCGCGCGCGCTTCGCTGTGCTTGCGTCCCCGCGTTACGTCTTTACGACTGGTTTTCACGACATACTCGACTTTTATGCCACCGCGCGGGTCTCATGGCACACAGTCGCATGTTCCTCGGTTTTTTTTACAGCTACAGTAACCTTTAATACGACATTTTTTTTTTTTTTTTTACTGAAGCAAAGCCCGGTCGCGTCTAACTGAACACTCCTGAGATCAAATTTCGAAAGAAAAAGAAAATGTCACTGCGTGTAACTGCACACAGGAAGGTCGGAATTCGAACAAGCTTCTGCTGCTGGTTCACCACGAAAACATTCATTGTTAACTAAGGTACGACTTACGGTATAAAGTGCTTCCCAAGAATAGTTTTTAAAAATATGTATAGAGCCACGGAATTTTCGCGCATTCATTTAGTCGCAAGCTAGAATGCAAACCTCCACACTGTCGCACTGTGTTCATGATTGGACCGCAGTTATCTGGACACGCCCCTCTACGACCGTGAGCCAACGATGTCCAGCTATGAGAGACGTAAGCGAATCAGGTAGTGCCAAATAACGAGGATAAAAATGTTCTCGCTAAGAAATCAACCAATGGGAAAGTAAACATGGGTCGAGCACACCTATATCTTTGAATTCTATCCTGAGGCCAGAGGAATCCGCGAAATTTCCGGGACTCTAAATATGTAGCATAAAAATTTTTTAATTGTAAATAATAGAGAAAGTATGTTTTATTTAGCTGGAAAAATTAAAGTCAGGATAATATTTAATCAAATATAATATTATGGCCACCAAAAAAATTGTTCGATAACGTAAATTATATAATTGAATTAGTTAGCAGTAACACTAATAATTTACGTACATTTTTCTGACGTTTGGCAACAAAAAAAATAAACGGTCAAATTTTTGAGCGGCGTATTTAAGCGCAGGAACAATGTTAGTTTCGAAATTGTTTTCTAGGCAAAGTTGTAAAATATTACGATGAGTTACACAACAGTGAATAAATAAAATGAAAATAATGTTCCGCTTTTTTTTTTGTGTAGTTATATGTGTTAAAAAAATAGGGTTGGGTAAGGGTGGGAAGGGGAGAGAGAGAGATAGAGAGAGATAGAGAGAGAGAGAGGAAAGGGGGAGGGGTAGTCTGGGACAGAAATTTTTGTTTTTTACCCTCTTTTTTTCCCTTACACGCACCACGTCAACATTACTCGCTTATCCACCGTGCAGCTATCAATTATGAAGCGTATATACTTAATTATGAACGTGTTCTCGTGGGTGTGTCTCAGAGCCAAGTTTCTGACGGTTCGTACGTCGCATTCACGCTCTCTTTTTTTTTTGTGGCGGGGGAGGGGGGGAGCCAGGTTTAACTCGTCGAAAACGAAGGCATTCGATACGGAAAAAAAAAAAAAACAAATATTAAAAATTCAGGGTATTATTTTTAGAAAGGGTTTCTGCCAGGTCAAACAGTAAGGAACAGTCCCGATATTTGTTCTTGGGGTGAATTCGGAGAAACCATGTGGATCCGAAAACCGGATGGCTGTACCGGGTCTTTTATATACTTAATGCGAGTCCAATGTTTTGTTGTCGCTCCAGCTCTGTGTTGGTTTGTTTTGTGCTCTTTACAGTGGAAACTGTTGGTTGCAATACTCCTTAAGGTAGTACAACGTTGTTGGGAATAAATACTGCTACTCTTTCAATTTGTCTTTTTATTTTGTCTCTAGACGCCAGTCTTTGGTGGATCTTTTTGAGAATGGTGTTGTGCGTATATGTGAATGTAAACTTTTACACCATGACAAAAAATTTTCAACGTCATTGACTGTACGAAAAAAAAGTCTAACTTTTTGTGCGCAATTAATTTTTGAAACAATTAAATTTTCTTTGTGTAATTTTTTTTATATAAAACAATAACGAGAAGATTAAAAATCTATTTGTTTAATTTTGGTTCATCGAAAATTATCACAAAATAAAAAATCCTATTCGAAATGTATTATTATTATTTGCTTTAAAACATTTTCAAATAATTTAACCAGAATTATTTTTACAAGTTCACAGAAAATGTAACAATATCATTTTTAAAGTTTTCTTTTAAAGTTAAACAATTTTTTGTGGATGTTTTGGCTTTTAATATTCGTGTAGTTAGTGATTTTGTCGTAGCAATCACGAAACAAGAAATTACCAGCGAAGTGGTGCAGTTTAAATTGATGGTGTTCAGCACAAATGTAAATAACATGTATTCACTTCATAGCATCTTTAATGACTTGGTTGAATTTCTTTCAGAACATCTCGGATATCCGTTATGAGCTCACGACGTAAAGAAAATCATAAATCTGGTGGTATCGAGTTTGTAAGGGCGCCATTGAATGCGTAATGGATGTTGTTTATAGTTGAGTCGTCAATCTTCTTCCAAACGTCGTTTTTTTTTTTCACTGCTGGTCTGCTGAACAAATAAGCGAGGTGGTTGTTTATCAATTGCATTCTGTAACTTATATAAGCGCTACGTAAAACACTTTTACAAACATAAAAAAACAGTAAAAAATAATTGTATGCCTACGACACATTATTTAATCCAATACAAGATATATTATATAGGTAGGCCTATATATATTATATATATGTGATAAGTATTTTTTAGTACAGTAGAACCTCGATTATCCGTGACCCGATTAACCGCGCATTGTGTTAACCGGGTTCTAAATTTAAACTTAAACTTTTTGGGGGGTGCGGGGGCAGGAAACCAAGCCCACTAATTCATTAAGGAAGGGATAAGAAAGGAGAAAAACTAAAAAAAAAAAAAAAAAAAGCATTAAAAGTATAAACGAACAGCAAAGAAACGGACTAGAATTTATTGCCACTGAGAAGAAATACTGGTCCGGAACATCTTCGTATCAAGTTGTAAATGTAGTTCATATTTTTCATTGAAACTGTGTGTTTTAGGTCATTACGAATAATTTCATTCGTACATATTAAAAAAAGTAATAATTAGGTTCAGTAATACTTGCTTATTTGTTTTATATAAATTACTTATGAAATTTTGCTGTACTGTATAACCGAAATACATTTCAATTCGCTTATCCGTTCTCACTTCCCCCCCCCCCCCCCAAATTACCCGTGTTAATCAAGGTTCTACTGTATTTGTAGTTTAGCGACATAATTTCGAAATAAGCTACTGTAACATCATAGCTTGTGTTTCGTGATTGACTGAGTTTCAGGCGCATGTCTACCGCCGTCACACGAATTAAGAGCAGTTCAGTCGCTGAAGCAAACGCGGCCTGAATGGCCCGGCCAAATAAGGCTATGGCTTCTCTTGCAGACGGCCGCCAGTTTGTTCGTCGTGAAATTAAACGTAGAATTTAATAAAAAAAATGCCCTTGCAGTTAATAAAAAATTATTAGTAAGTTTAAGAAAGAATTTCGGCTTTAATCTCCAACCCAGACGCTCGTGGTGCGCTGGGGCCCGAGATTAAAATTCGTCGAGAATATTTTACGTTTTTATGTCTTCCAGTGCTCAAAATGATATGCAATTGTGGCCCCGGGCACGAAATTTTATTTATAATTAATTAATAATAACGCCCCTCGCGATAAACAAAGGAATATATGAGTATTAACGAGTGCCTGGTTGCCGCGGAAGCGGATAGATAGCGCGATTCGTTCGGTTCGCGTCCGTCACCGTATATGGCAGCACCGTAGGGGTATAATATTATTTCGTTTTTATAATACGATTTTATAACAAATACGCATCCCAAATGCATCAAACTTATTTATAATGTGTTACAATATTTTTTGAAACATTGTGCAAACGATCCCGGGTGTAATTTGAATTTTTATGTATAACTATAAAACACCACTGTTCGTACAAAAACGTATTTGAAAATTCAACATTACTTTTAAATAACCGTACCGATTGTGCTGAAAATCGGTGGACGATCGTTAAATTACATAATATTATTAATTCAAACGACGAATACATAATTGAAAAGTCAAATCGATGGTTGTTCCAATCGAGTGGAAGAGAGATAGATGCGGCGCAAGCGTACAATGAGCGTAACGGGATACATCGTATTGGGACAATGTGCGTTACGGAACACTTTTTCGTGCGTGCAACCGGCGTTCATCGATTTATTAGACGTTGTCACGTCAAAAAAAGTGTTGGGATCCAAATGGCGTTTTTTTCCTGTTTCTGTCGTTCCCTAAAAAATTTTGCCTGGAATTCGTTCAGCACATTCATGTATAACCGCGCTCGAAATTATTTCCAAGTCAATAAACTCACCGAACTGAAAATATATATTTTTTATTTGTAGATTTTAATTCTGTACAAAAGATGTCGTGATTTTTATTTTCCGTCCTGTTTGCGGTTCAAATTTGTCAGATTTGGAATGCCGTTTGAATGTCACAACCCCCCCCCCCCCCTTCCCAAATACCAGAGCGACTGCGCGCGTGATTAAATGGAAGTCTGTTTACGCGATCCATCGCGTTATCCCTGTAATTCAGTTCGCGCGCGCCGCGCGCCGGGATTTTCGCGAGCGCATTCGGCGGGAACAGTTGCAGACTTGCCTTCGCGTCACGGGTTCCGCCCGTTCTAATTAGGATATCTGTCAGGTCGTTCGTGCGGTTGGGCTGGTGAGGGAAAGAGGGGTCACAGGGGTAGCTTTTCATATCCGTCCCGAACAGCCTTCACAAACCCTGACTGCTGCTGGGGAGCCGGCGCAGATGTCAAAACGATACCGCCATCGCACAGTGCAGAAAATTTTCGGGTGTCTACATGTCACGATGAAACTGCTTTCCTTGTTAGTTATTTCCCTTATATGTATATATATATATATAATTCACACCTTCACGTTCTTTAATTGATTCATGCAACGGGGAATTTTTGATTTAATACAAATTTTTTTTGACATAACGCAATTGCAGCTTTGCAGTGATTGTCATGGAGAAAAAAATTCAAGAATGCAAGATGAGAAAGAATAATAAAGAATGAAAACATAAATATTCAACTACAAGCATAAATCAGCTGAAGTTCGAACGATGAGACTAAACTGGTATTTATAGGGGAACACGACGACAACAGCACAGAGGAACACGGTGGGCTAAACGAAGACAGTTTCAACCGGAACAGTAAGTGCAAACAGACGGCAAAGAACCTGGACGAAGCAGCAAACATACCGACACAAAAAAATTAAAATTAAAACAGGCCTTGTTCTTGCTATAGCCTACTGCGTTGTTCGTCTGTGCTGTTAATTTTTCATGACCAAATTCCTTCTACGAAATTCTTGTCTGATTTAAAGTTTCAACGTCTGTGCTGTGTCGTGTTTGTGTGTGTGTGTGTGTGTATATATACATATATATATACATATATTAGTAATCCTCCTTTTTCTCAGTAATGCCGACAGTTACGTCCTTTGATCTGTTTTATTTTATGCTCCGGCTAGGACAGGATAAAGACTGATTGCGAGATAAGACAAACGAAACAATAATTGAATTCAAAAATTTCCGCTCGCAATTCTTGACTGCTAGGAGGTTCACGTTATGAACAAATTTAATATGGCATTCACTCATCTACTGTGACGTTTGTATCGAAAATCACGGAAGGACTTAGGCCGGCTTGCACAGTCGTGACTTGAGGCGAAGTGGTGTATTCTTCCACTTGATTAACCTGCCAAGTTTTTGCTCGGACTTCACTCGCCGGCTTCTGCAAGCGGCCCTGTTTGTTCAGTAATCAAACCCCCAAAGACGTTTACGCTTCAGACCTCAAAACTGAACCAAGTATTGGTGTCGTGACCCTTCGAGGCAGTTGTCAGACACCCCGTTTCTGCTCCGCTCATTGCGTTGAATTACAACGTAACATCGGTTGTGGGGTTAATTTTAATCATATCTTTGATACTGCAGTAAAATGTGTTCCGCAATGGTCAGCAAAAAAGGGATCATAAAATCAAATCCTGACAGTTAAATATATGCCGCTACCCCCCCTTAAACCATCATTTATTAAACAGCAACCGCAATGATGTGCTTTGGACAACCAATGGCATTAACGGCATTGTAGCAAAACTTGACATTGGTTTACTTTACTTGTGTTCCGTTTTTGGTTTCAGCTGCAGTGCATAGCCTGAATTACTGAATATTTAACACGAGATCTTAAATTAAAACATATGATGAGTTCATCGATACCTTAAATACGTTTACAATAACGAATAAAATAAAAATGAGACGGGCCTGTTACCAAATGTATAAAAATTAATTGAAATGTAGGTATAATTTACTAATCAAAGTTATGTTCGAGAATGTGTTGTAATTGTGTTCGATCTCAATATTTATTTAGCAGCCAAGTAGTGATAGCCTGTTATCGAGGCGTGCCAAGGCAGGGCTGCCATTGTCTTAGTATATGTATATACTTTTTTTAATCAAAGGCGCAGAACGGGTAAGATTTACAAGGCTTTACTTTTAATTTAAAAATAATAGGAAACACATTTTTGATTTCAGTGGGGAAAAAAGAATTCCCCTATTGGCGCTTGAGATTGTTATTAAAGCTATGAATTTTTTTTATCATGAAGAATTCCGGATGACGCGGGTAAAAAAATATATAATTCCTTGAAATACACTGTTATAAATTACAGTAAAAATAAGAAATTTTCAACAAATTAAAAAAAAAGATTATTCTTAGTTCTATTTAACTGTTTTTTCTATAATAAAAAAACCTACCCTGGATCCAGATGCACAAGTTCTCTGTTCACGTTGTGAACAAAAAAAATAGGAACGTGGGAGTTAAATAAGTGTTTTTTTTTTCCTTCTGTGGACACTTAACAAGTTGTTGAAGGTTTGACCCCAGTTGAGTTCGTGTTCCAAACGAAGCTTGGAATTTACGAAGCTAACCCGTTAAGTTTGCGAAGATCGCTGATGGATGATGAATCGCAACCTGTGTGTCCTTCGTAAATTTAAGGCGAAAATTCTTAACGGTGTACTTAAGCAATTTTTCTCGTCGGTGGCGCAGTTATTCGCATAAATATCTCCAGTCACAGCTCGTGGCGTGAAAGGAAGATTGCCTCGGGGAAGTAAGGGATGAAGAGGCAAGAGGGAGAGATTTATTGTTTCTCAAACAAGCGGTGACGGGCCTGCGGAGAATCAAAGATATATAAAATAAAATAAAAATGAAACGCGAGATCTTGGAAAGGAAGGCAGAAATGGCCATCGATTGTCAGGGAAGTCGAGGAGCAAATAGCGTACACAAACGGAAAAAACGAGAACGTTTACAAAAGATCCAAGGGGTGTTGTGTTTGTGTCGGCGAGGCGGGATGACAAGGGCGAATCTCTCCGGCGCTTCCAGCGCGGTGTCGCCTCTAAAGCGCAAGGCCGTGGCCTGGCGCGCGCGGTCTTCTCGTCGTACATGGGGACAACCGTGTGACATTTTAGCTGTAACCATATCTTTACATGGCGGAGAAATGAGGATAAAGGTATAATGCGAGTCCCTTGAGTGATTGTACCGGGTGTGTTATGTCTAAATATAATTATGGAAACACGTGAGTTAGCCCTTTTTTGACGTGACGTTTAATAAATCGATGAACGCCGGCTGCACGCACGAAAAAGTGTCCCGTAACGCACATTGTCCCACTACGGATGTCCCACTACGGATGTGTCATGTTATGCTCATTGTACGCATGCGTGGCATCTCTTTTCCACTCGATTGGAGCAACCATCGATTTGACTTTTCAATCATATTTTCGTCGTTTGAATTATTAATATTACGTAATTTAACGATCGTCCATCGATTTTCAGCACAATCGGTACGGTTATTTAAAAGTAATGTTGAATATTCAAATACGTTTTAAAACTTAGACACAAAACAATTTTTTTATTAATATAACATCTGAAACAACTATTTCCAATATGGCTTCGTGGCCGTGCGGTTAGCATCGCTGATTACATATCCAAAGATTGACTGATCGAATCCCGACCGCTGAATTTTTTTTTTTTTCAATCTCCTAAATATACAGTTTAAAAATGAAATACGGAAAATGGAGCTACTAATTCGCACTCAGCTCATTCTAAAATGCTGTTCGTAAGCAGACACCGCTCGGATCTCTTAAGCAGTTTTCAAATCACGTGGTTTCTTCTGAAGCTCTGCACACCGTGTGTGTATGAACGTTAGAGGGGGAAAAAATTAAAGTATTCTGTGCTTTGGAAAAGCTTTTATATATGCATGTAATCAATTGAAGTAATTGAGGTGCCCTTTAAAATTAATGAAATGCAATCCTATAAAATACAGACTACTTTGGTTCGTTCGTTTTATTGCACTAATTAGATGAATATTACGTATTTTGTGTGCACTACGTCAGATTTCTCTTACCGCAAATTGTTATGTTCCGGATTGATTTATAATTATTTCATGGCATGTTTTAACATGAATTCCCCCCCCCCCCCTTTTTTTAGGAAACTACAAGAAACGGGAGCACCTACGACTGAGGAACCTACGAACACGCGACACGTTCGGCCAACCAATCGGCATCGAAGACGGCACCCACGGTGGTTGCACGGCGGTGAGATAACTCGCCTCCCGTCGAGGTAGTCCGGAAAACTATGATCCAATGGCAGACCCCAATCAAATAAGTAGGTATCATTGGTAGTCATAAATATCACAGATATGTATGTACAATTTTTCCATTAACTGGTTTCTTTCAAGAACCAATTGTTGCAGTCCAACACACGTAGGTGTTAAGGGCTCCGCCTACCCGGGCACACACACGGCGCGCAGAGGAATTCGGTCATCGGCGGTGTCACGCGCGGATTATGCCACAAGCAAGATATAGTGTTTTATTTCTCCCGGAAAAGTCCACAAGTCCAGCTTTTTTTTTTTTTTTTTTTAACCTTTGCCGCCGTCTCTCTCCGAGAGAGAAAATTCTGATGAACGTCTTATCTATCGTACTGCCGGGGGCTAAACTCGTGACGGAATCTCGGCGACACGAAAATAGGCTGCTTTGAAGCGCCCACCACGGCCAAAATACACACTCGAGGTTAATAATAACCACACCGTCGCGTCGTACAGCCCGCCCCCAACGGCAGAGGGGAAAATCTGGCGCCAAAATATCTCCCCGCGTCTCCCGCGATTACGAAACCCACGGCTGCAAACGCTAAAAATGCGTAGTAGCCCTATTTCATTAAAAACCGTTTGCAATTTAAAAAAAAAAAATATTGGTTGTCTGTAAAGTCGGTTTACGGACGATAGTTTAAGGTGACAACGTCATAACAAAACATTGATGAAATTATTGCATACTTTTATGAATAAAATTGAATCATTTTTATTGAATTATCACTATTTTGTATGGATATAAAGAAGGAGTGAAATGAAATCTACAATTTTATTGATAAATTTACTTTTATTTGCACTCATTAATTCAAATAAGTTTATTACTTTAACGAAGAGATTATTTTAACTATAACATTTATACATGTTTGCTATTTAACTTCTTCCAATCTGTGTTATTCTATTAAGGATAGGACGATGATAGGAAAAGTAGGAAACGAAAGGGAGAGTTTCAAGTTTAATGTGCCTCGAAAAAGTCAAATCGATGGTTGTTCCAATCGAGTGGAAGGAAGAGAGATAGATGCGGCGCAAGCGTACAATGAGCGTAACGGGACACCGCGTAACTGGACAATGTGCGTAACGGGATAATGTGCGTAACGGGACAATGAGTCATCCTTTTTCGTGCGTGCAGCCGGCGTTCATCGATTTATTAGACGTTGTCACGTCAAAAAACACTGTAACTTATTAACTATTTCTGTACATTGAGGTCTCCGTAACGAAAATATCTACCCGAAAAAACTAACCTCATAGAATTCCGTCAAAGTTGTTCAGGTTATATTTTTAAATTTTTTATTTTTCGTTTTGTTTTCTCGTTATTCATGCACTATGCGATATTTCCTTTTTTTTTTTTTTAACGGCCGTTCTAGTACCTTGAAGTGGTTGAAATTGGGGGGATTGACCTGTGTGGTTACCATACCTGATGTCGCTCATTCATGAGCCCAAACTCCCGTCTCTCTCTTTCTCTCTTATCTCTCTCTCTCTTCCCCCCCCTAGACCTTTCTACTTCCCGCGTAGTCCGCCCGAAATCCCCGGGGCAATATCCCGTGCATTATTCCTCCACGTGAATTATTCCCCAGTTCAGTTCCGTCCGCCCGTCACTGCTGTGTGTTCCAGTGTTATATCTCCCTCCAGGGGGTGTGCTGCGGTGGGTCAGGGCACGGGTGGGGAGGTCAAGTTATCGCGCATACAGCTGGAAACCAGGAAATTTCGTTGAATTTCGTATGACGTCAAGGTAGAATCCAAAGGCCCCAGATGTGCTCAACCTACGTTTTTTGTTTTTTCCTTCTATTGCACTGGAAAAAAAAAACTTTTTCCGCACTTCCACAAAAAAAAAAAACCCTTCGGAAAACAAGTTTCCAAGCAGGAAATATATCGTAACTTTGTACTGCACGTGGCTATGGTTATTTTTTTTGCACATACGAAATACGTTTTCGAGTTAATACTGAGTATTTCTTACGATAATTAACGTAATAATTTATTTTTAAATTGATGTTACATTTAAGCATAATTTTTTTTAAAAAACATTAAGAAAAGATAATCAAATTTTTCAACAATATGACTATTTTGTTGTATCATGCTTATTATGTGCGCAGTTACTACTGAAAAGAAAAAAAAACTACGGTTTACAAATATAACGTTAATTTTGCTGCTGGGACAAAAGCATAAATTTTCGGGAAAAAATTCGAACTCAGTATTGCTGCGAATATTTTTTTTGTAGTTATATATTTGCTTTAATGTAAATCTGTAGTGGTTTGTAATTTTACATGTTATTACCGTTCCATTTACAAAAAAAAAAATATTTACAATGCAAGGATTCATCCTTGTGACCATGTCTGTCGCAATGCTGAACGAAACGTTGACGTTGCCAAACCTCTAAAGCCACGGTAGTTTGTTGTACAATGGCTGCGAAAGCATGCAATCCACTATATATTATTGATCCAAACAATCCTCTCTCTTAAAGCTGGTTTTTTTTTCTTCCCCAAAGCAGATTCGTTCGCTTGCCTTTTATTACGTGGTAAATTCTAGTCGTGCGGATGTTCGAAGAGAATGATGGTGGTTGTACACTGTTTGCAATTACAGTAAATTAACGGACTTTTCTACGAACGCTAACTCAAATAAACGAATAGTTCTTCAGAAATTTAAAATAAAAGAATCTTCTTAGAAACTACGCGGTTTTTTTAATTTCCGTTTGTTCCGTTCTAAACAAATACAAACTAACATTTTGACAAAACGAAGAGTGTTCTTATCAGGTTTTTTGAATGTCTTGTATGTATACCAAGAATGTTCTCTTGAATTCGTTTTCAAATAAAGCGATGTCAGTGTCCGTAAATTTACGAAGTTGGTCGGAAATTTAACGAATATCATTGGACAAATTGTGCCACCGTGTTATTCGTAAATTGAAGGTGAACTTCTTTTTTTTTTTTTTAACAGTGTATAACTGGGGTGGGTAGGAATGTGTGTTGTAGGGCTGTGGGGTTTTGGGTGAAGGGAAAGGCACCTCGAATATCGACAAGGGTTGTGGAAGGCGCGGGGAAGCATGTAGTTTCGAAGAAAGATCGCCGGTAAACCCTCTCAAGTCTTCCTATGTGCCGCTCCCCGCTATTTGTCTCCCGCTGGAAAAGAAAGTTCTCGAACGGCGAGAGTGATGAAGAAGCTTTCAAGCTTTCAAAGGGGAAAAAAAAAATTACGAAGATTCGATCTTTCAAACATGCGCCTTAATAGAATTTTTAATTATCCGTACAAAGGGGCCATGGATTTTTCGCGAAAAGATTCCGAGAGTAGCTGGAAGGTAAAACACTTTGGCGTCGTCTGTGTTTCGTGATTGGGCGAGGTTCTTTTCAGATACATGTCTACTGTTACAACACCAATCATAGTAATTCAGTGCGGAAGCAAACACGTCCTGAGTGGCTCTCGCTCGCAAACGGTCGCCAATCAGAAGGAAGAAACCGCTTGTGCGGGTATAGCTATTTGCAGTCTAATAGACGTTCAGATTTTTTTTCCGCAAAAAAATGAATGCCCCTATCCATACAATATTAACATAAGAAGGAAGCTGTTATTAACTTGCGAGAGGTTCGAACAGTTACTGTAAGAAAATGAAAGATTCTTTTTTTTATTTAGAGGAAAAAGGGTGATTTTATTGCTTACTTATCAGTCTTCACCTGCCGGTTACCTCATGTACGTATCTCGTTTCACTGCTTCTGCCGTTGTTTATAACGGTCATTTCGCATGGACGTGTGGATGCTTCCGACAATTTTAGAGCGTCAACAGTGCAACAAATATAATAATTTTGGATTAAGTTGATCGGTAGATTTTAAATTTATACAACCGCTACTTTTGGCCTTTTCATTATTAAAAATAATATATATAATTTGTTTTATACCATCTTAATATTATCTTAAATCGCATTGCAAAGAAAATTTGTTATACGACCACGTTATTAGTGCAAGGGGTGAAAAATAGTGTTTGTAGGTCAAAACATTACGCCTTAGTGGCGTATAATAAAAAAAAATTCGTTCTATGCTATTCAATACTGGATACATTGAGTTAAAAACATACGTAATATTTTTGCTGCATGGAAAATTATCCAATATTTAATCGATTGTTTTGTAATATTGGAGAACATAAAAATACATATGATTACATGAAGTTCTTAAAATGTTCCAAAACTTTATAGAAGTTTCCAAAATATTTTTAGAAAAAATAGGTACCTCTAAATCTACCTATGTCTGTAAGCTGTGTCGAAAGGGATTTTTTTTTGTTTGTAAATTAATCCTTGAATTTTTTAATGTTGAAATAAATATTATTAGGCCCACATAATATTGAACAATAATAGCAACTGAATGATGCGTGATTTTAATACTGCAATCCTAAACCATTATGGAAAAAAAGAATGGAAACGGTAAAAAACATTTAGAGCAAAATTGAACTAAGGGATAATTTTCTGCCCAAAGAGAGAGGCATTTTGTAAATAAGTTTTCTGGTTTAACTTTTTTTTCTGCTCACAAACTGGCATATTACGCAAGTTCTTTTAGACGCTGACTCGTTACTGATAGCGATAGTGTGTTTGCTTTCTAGGGTAAAAAAAGAAAAAAAGAACGGAAATAGCAAAGTTAAATAAAAAAAGTTTCATTTTTTTTTTTGCCAGCGTTATCTGCCATCAGTAATGTGGAGAAACAAATTTTCGTTGTTCATTTACTCTATCTCTCTCTCTCTCTCTCTCTGTCTATCTTGGGGGAAAAAAAGGGGGGGGGGGTAGTTTATGCCATCGCTCTTGATGGTTGGGTGTGAAGAGAAGCTATTGTGAGGGGGGGGGGCTAGGAAACCGGCAGAATGTTGAAATTATGCAGCTAATTCTAGGAAGTGGGGAGGGGTAGGGGAGTAACGCCTCTTCTGCAATTCTCCGCGAGGGGGAGAAATTCGTGCTGGGAGGGTTGGTTAGCCACAATGCCTGCCTCGCTATTACAGACGGGCTAATAGAAACCATCAGATGACGATCCCAGGGGAACTTTACGCAGCCAGTTATTCCAACCAGTAGTTCCAAGAACAGCCGCTGCGGAATTGCGAGAACGTACAACGGTTTCGGGGTGGTTGAGTGGTCGGATCATCTGCCTCCCGCCTCTGGAGATTCTGGTTCGATTCCCAGTTGGTGAGGGGGGGGGGAAGGGGGGAAATAAAAGGTGAACGCTATCTTGAGCAGGTGGGCGGTTTTCTCGGGGTACTTCATGTTTCTTCTCCCAATTTGCCAGTTCATTCCTGAGCTGCCCCATCCTAACGTTTCACTCCCCGAAAAGTCTTGTGATAATCTCGATGTCGACGAGACGAAAAAAAAAAAAAACACCTGATTAATTCATTTGATTTCGGAGACCCGGCGTTGTAGGCCGAAATCATCGCGTATTTCAATCTTCGTTACTTTTTTTTTTTTTTTTTTTTCGATTATGGTTCGTTCTAGATAGTTTCGTAACGCGACGTTGTTCTCGATGTCCAAGGTAACACAAAAAAAACTATCGCTTTGCAACGAGAGGGCACGTAGCTATCGATTGTGGGAACCACACATAACTTAGAAACACACAACTTAGAACAGTAATAACTTAGAAACATCGAAAAAATCGACGTAACTTAGAACTGTCATATGTAAGTTAGAACGATCATAAGTTAGAAATACGTAACTTGGAAACACACAACGAAAAATCACACAACTTAGAAACGTCGTAACGTAAAATGTCACAACTTAGAAACTCACAACTTAGAAACACACAACTTAGAACAGGAGTAACTTAGAAAATTCTATCTTGTGTGTTTCCAAGTTGTGACAGCACCCCATCGATTGATGCTGCCGGAATAGGTGAGTCGTGGAGATGGTGTTCGTATTTTTTTTTGCCATAAACTAAAGTCGACACGAAAGAAGTCTTAACGTTTTACTGACTGAACGCATCCCGAAGAAAATAATGATGTGTAGTTATTCTACAACGCGTTTCGTTTGATTTTTCATTGTGATCAACTTATTTTAGGTTTGGTTGGCTAGGCAATTCGAAATGGACAGGTACACACAACGGCCATGGCCAATGGTAAATACCTGTTAGTGTTTTTTGGAGAGATTTTGGGAAACCATCTGAAAAAAAAACTAAATCAGGGTGGCCTATCTCGTTTATAATTTATTCGTAAAGTTTGTAACTAATAACTATTTTACAATGTTTTTGTTTATAAAATTTCTCTGCTTGTTGAAGTCACTGTTAAAAGGTTAGAAAGTGTGAAAATATTAGCACGAAGCAAGAACAACAATGAGTTGATCATAAAAAAAATACTAGCTCTCTAATTTTTATTTTCATTAAATTTAGATTTATTTGGTTCTCACTCGTAAACTGTACAAGTTATGGCACTTTTCAGAAATACCATATTTGTGCTTTTCAGTGTGTGTTGGTATGTGTGCTTATGCAGAAGCTCAAAAGAATTTTGATAATATTTACGTTCACATTGGTCCAATCAAAACTCTCTTAGAAGATATAGTACATAGATGAACTGTTTGCAATAATTAATTACCACTATCTATATAATATATATATAATATATATATACATACATACACACTGGTAATATAAACATTTATTTGCTACTTTCTGGTATTTTCAGTGTGAAATTAGAATTTTGGCAACCTTATAAATGCAATTTTTGTATCCTTTGTTGACAGGTCGTGTTATCCGAGTCCAAAGCCGAACGCCCCACTTGCATAGGTGGCTGTGAACCCTACATTTCCGGAAAGCGGTGAGTGAACATATTTTTACCTTCATTTTTTTAAAGATAAGCTGCCCTTTATTTCCGGTACGTGAATGTACGCGCAGTGCAATTCGGGAACGACATACGCGGGGGCTGCAGTCCGCTCGCTTAAACCGCGCGTGACGTGGTTTTAGCAGCTGGGTGGACGGACGTGTCGGGGAAATTGGGGTTTCTCGCGCGCGCGCGAAGGAATTGGACGCACCTCTCGAGATGAATGGGGCGCGCTCGATAATCGATTGCCTACCCCCCACTCCCTTTTCCCCTCCCCTCCCCTCCTCCGAGGTGGCTAGCTTGGGTCTGCAACCCTCGGATCCCTCAGGGAATCCCAACCACTTTCCAAGTTACCTTGTTAACTTTACTTTGTACTGCGAGACATTCATTCCAGGGTATTTACGTTCACCCTTGCGTGCTTCTTAAAAAACTATCCTCGTCGGAAACACAACCGGGGGAAGAAAAAAAAATCGAAGACTTTAAATGACCTTTTTTTCTCGATAACAGATTTGTGGTAACACTGATTTGTGATTTTTTTGACCTCTTATTAATGTTATAAGATTTAGATACCTCAGGGATAGCAGCGTAATTCTTTTTGAGAGTTCATATCGACAGAAGAGATTGCGACCTCGATGTTGGATTAAGATTATAAATAGGTGTAGGTGCTTATTAGTTAAGTTTGTTCGACTTTTGAAACCTTACATGATCTGAGTTCTAACAATAAACTACGATATTTGTGAAGCGTTAAAATTTTTAAATCGATATATATATACATATATACACACATATATGTATGTATATAGTCGATCAGAACTTAAGTTCTCCAAATAACACGATTTTCATATTTAAATTCATATTACTGTACGCATTGGTTCGGAACCGGTATTAGTAGTGATATTTCTATAAGGGAATGTTTTCACCGGTTTATTCTTGTATAATTATCCCGGTTGCAAACGATTTTGTGGTGTTCGGTTGGAGTTCATACAGACTGGTAGGCCTACATGTTTGGTTATTAATTTGGGTTATATGTCAAAACCTTAAGTTTATTGCTTTTTTCTGGATTAGGTTGTATTTACTTTCATAATTAATTTCTTGATTTTGCCCATGATTTGAATTAAATTTGTAATATCACTATAGGTGCATATTTATAAATAATTGTATCAAGTCATTCAGTGTTTATATTAAAATGTGTTTTTTTTGTTTTTTTTTCTCGATGCCATGCTGGTATGTTTGTGACTACAGTTCTCGAGACCTCGCAACTGTTGTCTAAAGAAAACCTACATGTTCATCCGTGCTATCGTCGTCGTGTTGTTCAAGACTATCTGTTCAGTCACATCGCTGGGTTCCCCTATGCGTTTCTGTGTTGCAGTTGTGTTGTCCATATTTTCTGTTCAGTATCATTGTTGGGTTCGTCTGCTTGTCGCTCTGTTGTCCAAAGTCGTGTTTTGTCTTTATTTACTGTTCTTGTTTCAACTGTCTCGTCGTTGTCAGCCAACTGGGTTCGTATTTGTTGTGACAATTTTTCCCCTAATTCCTTCTTCGAAATTCTCTGTGGAGTGTGTGCATTTAACTTTTGACATAGGATAACTTTGGCCTGTTTTCAGTTTGTTTGCATATTCATAATTTTTTTCCCCGTTGCTATGACCAATAAACATGCCTATGTAAAAAAAAAACGTTTTAAAACAATCTTTTCCATTGCAAAAATCATTCAAAGATCATTCATAGTTTATTTAATGGTTTTAAAGAATTAAAGGGCGATCTGTGTTTCAACTCTAGAATAAACTTGAAGCATGTATTCATGTGGTGTACAGTTTCGAACTAACCGTTTGTATACAAACTTGTCGTAAACTGAATAATTCTTAGAATTTCATTCAGAAAATAATAATTAGAGTTTTTTTCCCCGAAAACCACGAAGAACTCAAAAGATCCCAAGATTTTGGTAAAACTTAGGTTTTAAAGATTTGCGAGTGACGACTTAAAAATAAACAGTTTTCTTTACATAGGCTACATACAAACTGATACATGCTATAATAACATGCTAAAGTTGAAATATATAATGGTGATTAAAATTGTTTAAAATATAAAACAAGATTTATAAATATAATATAACTATTTACAAACAATCGCCTTGATCTGTGTGATTTAAATAAAGGCCTAAAACAAATAAATGTATAGAAACCATAACCTTAAAGAAAATTCCCCCCAAAGTGTCTCAGCAATACGCGCTTAAATTTAAAACTGTTAACAGGTTATAAAAAATAACTAAAACCACATGTTAAGCCCTGTTGTTGAAGAGAGAAGTGTATTTGAAGTAATACAAACACGTTAAAGTTTCGTACTGCAAATGTAGCTTCTCTTTTCCCGCGCACTTATCGAAACAAACAGGGCGTTACCGCAGTCACACATTAGCAGCTCGTCCAATTACGAGGCGCCTCTGGTGATGTAACCGGAAGGGGGAGAGGTCACTTCCGCCACCATGCCAACCAGAGTAGGTTGTTGGGAAACCTCCCCTCTCCTCCCCCTCCTGCTGCAGGTTTGTTCGTCAATATCGGCACAAGTCGGCAAAATCGCATGCGAAAAATTTCAGAACGCGTGTCTTAAGATATTGTTTCTATTTAAGGAATCAGACCACAATGCGAACAACAAGATAGATGAACATGAAAAAATAGAATGGTATTCCATTTTACAACTCAGTCGAAGGGAGCAAAAGACAAACATGCTTAACGGTATTTATTTGCTAAGCTTGTCAGCTTAAATTCCATTCATCACAACACGAGATATAATAACTCTTTCCAGGTACTTAAAATTCGTAAATCAGTTTACAAGCACTCTTTCAACTACGTGGCATGTAAAATATGGAATGATCTGCCGGGAGAGATGAAACATATTTCACTTTTATCGTTCAGGGAACAATATAAGTCCTTCCTATTACAAAACAAGGTTTATTAAAGGTAAAGTTAAATATTTGTTATGTACTGTTTATATTTTAGGTTTTGTTTTTGTTTTAATTGTATTGGTATGTAGTTAACCTAATGGTATTTAGTTATGTATAATAGTGTTTTTTAGTGTCACGTACCAGTTGTAAAATACCCAAGAGCTGGATTTGGCGTGACTAAATAAAATTAATAAATAAAATTCCATCAGAATTACCATCCCTACGAGTTCCCCCTGCTACTCTTGAGCTGAGGCAACTCGCGTTGCACGACCGCTTGGCGGGTGGGTCGTCCGGCCAGGCGCTTGCTGCAGCAGTCATGACTCCGTCGCTACTCCGGGAGTGGGAAAGATTTTTCATCCAAAAGGTTCGGGAATATCGAATATAGAAAGCCGGAATATCGAACGTCAGTATAGCGTTAATGGGCCCACCCACCCCCGCGCATTCATATAGCGTGCATAACTTAAAAAAAAAACCTCTTGTGATTTAAAAAAAAAACTGTGAAGATACCAGAATTGTGTCAATTTACGAAAAGCATCTAAGAATGCGCTGAGACAGGATGAGTAGTTCTTTTTTCCGTATTCCTTTTTGAAACTACCTTTTTAGCAGTTAAAATGTTTATTTTCAGATTAATTTCAGTCATGAAAGTACCCGGTACAAATTCTTGAAAGCACTTACGTTACTTGCATCACACCTTTATCATCTTTTCTCCGCCATATAATGTTATGGTCGCCGCTCAGATCTCATAGTTGGCCTATGCACGATTATAAGATTGCCCGTCAATCCACAGCCTTGCGCTTAGAGGCGATACCGCGTTAGAAGCACCAGCGAGAGTCGCACTTATCGTCCCCCCCCCCCCCCCCCCCCTCACTAACGTAAATGAACCCGCGGGCCCCCTTAACGGGAATATCAAATGTGTAAAGTTTTTAATGTGAGATGTAACCCACCAGAAAACACGAAACACTGTAATGGAATTCAGACAGACAGTAATGACAAACTCTGAGAAAACTAAAACGTTGGCAGCACAGTAAATGCAAGCTGGGACCAAAACAAACGGTTGTAAACCACAAAAAAAAAAAAAAAAAAAAAAAAAAAAAAAAAAATCAGAACGCTAGCAGTTAATTTTTTTCCCCCTGATTACAGAATGTGCTAAACTATAGAATTGTATTAAAGACCTTTCACGGTAGTTTTTTTAACACTCACAGGACTCGTTAGCAGCTATACGACGTCACGACCTCATGTCTGCCTAGCCAATGTTGCCAACCATAAAGATTCTACACACACAATCATCTCCAAACTATGCCATTTTTAAGGGTTTTTACTAGAGTAAATTGTAATGCAGTTTTACCTTGGACCGAAAAAAAATTTCCTTATGTTCTGGCTACCCTAATACCTAATATAAAAACAACCAACATTTATATCAATTTTTGTATAGTACTAATCTATAATATTTATTTTTAAGAGTTAATTCTTGTATCCAATATGCAGTCAGCAAATTTATTATTTTTTTAATATTATACTATCCCGCTTGAATAAAATTTTAGATACAATTTTTGATGTGTAACTCAGAGTTATTAATAGGTCTCGGGTTTGTAACCTTTTTGATCTAAATGTAAAAAAAGGAGCTGGGTTTCGTAGCAGTAACTCATTGTGAATTACTGAGCTTGTATAATGATCTGAATTAATTCAATTCAAATTCACCAATCTTATCTTAGATAAGCCTTTTATCAGCCCGAGCAGTCATGTGTACCCCTACAGTAGTATTGTGAACTAAAACTGCGTAGAAAACGAATGCTCATTTATTTATTTTTTACCTGCACCGAGAAAAATATTTCCGTGACAAAATATTTTGACGATTTAGCTAAATTTGATGTCTAACGAATTTTTCTTTTTTCACCAAACAAAATATACAGCTGAGCCCGCAAAAAAAAATTAGGTCAGCAATATACGTACGGTTGAATCAAACATATGAGCGTGTGTGTGTGTGTGTGCACGGTTGAGTTAAACTTTATACACATACAGACACACACAGTAAATCGAAAAAATATTCTGTAATACGAAATAGGTATTTTGTTCGTCCAACAAAATAGTTTTGTATAGTTTGTATAGTTTGTTGGCTGTGCAAAACCAATTTTCGTTAAAACATATACGTATTTGTATTCATAAACACAGGTAGGTGTATTTTTGTTTCGACAAACAAGCCTTTCTCAGCGTGGCCATGCCGCGGCTGCGGTTGAAATACAAAAAAGAAAAATAAACAGCTTTTGCTTGTTGGTACAACACTTCCCCGGCAGAGAGCTCGGAGATATTAACTGTGGCTTTCTGCTTCTTGGCGGTGTTTCCGGAAGAAATGTAAGCAGGAGGAGGAGGGGAGGGGGTAGAAGTGATGGAGTAGTCTGATAGGAGCTGGCGGCTAGGGCTTTTAGCGACCCTTACAGACTCCTTTCCGCCCTTCTGGCGTACTCCCTTCCCCCCTCCCGTTCGCTCGCCGTTTCTCGCTACGATACTGCAACCGCCATCGCCGCGTCTTCTTCCCTTTTCCCTCTTCCCTTCGTCGTCGAGTTTATTTCTCCTCGCGCTAAGAAGATAATGGACAAGGCCCCCCCCCCCCCCCTCCTTCCGTTTCCGCCTGAAACATTCCGTAGCCGACGACAGTCATCGTTTAATTCCGCTGGTGGAAAAAGTTAACACAGTTATTAAAAATCCACTCCCTCGGTGATGGTGGAGGTTTTAAGGGGATGGTTTTTCTTTCACCTTCAGCGTGAATATTCTTCACCTTCTTTTAGGCAGTTGATATGCAAATTTTTCTAAGAGTTGTTTCGCATTTAGCACATGCGGAACAGCCAAGCTGTTCCGTAATATGTTCACAATCCCAACCCCAGTACCAGGAACAGTTAATCCTTATACAGAACCTTTGAAACCGTTGCTTACAAACAATTCCGTTTTGACCGTTATATTCTGTACTGTTGATTACATCTAATAGGTTTAGATCCTAATATTGATTACATATAGTGGGTACAGACCCTAGTGTTGATTTCATCTAATAGGTATAGATCCTACTATTGATTACAGCTTGTAAGTACAGATCCTACTGTTAATTACATCTAATGGGTTTGGACGCTTCAGAATAATTTTGTAGGCATACAACTCTTGGTACAGATTCTTGAAAGCATCACATCTTTATTGTCAAGAAATTGTTTGTCATACGACAAGAAATATATTGTAAATTTGTACCACACATTGCTATGGTTATTTTTGCATGTATGAAATAAGTTTTTCGAGATAAGTAAGTATTTCTTTAACAAAATTCTAACTGATGTTTCATTGAAGCATAACTTTTAAATCATGTAAAAGATAATCGAATATTCAATAATTTGACTATTTTGTTCTATTATTTTGATTAATGTTCGCAGTTAATGTTGGAAAGGTATTTAATGAACAGTTTACAAATAACTAACTATTGGAGGTACTGGAACAAAAAACAATAAATGCCTGGGCAAGAATCCAAAATCAGTATTACTGCGAATACTATTTTGTAGTGATACAGTTGTTTTCATGTAAGTGTACAAATTTTCAATAATCTATTATTTTACCTGAATATTTCTGTTCCATTTACAAAAATAATTACTGTGTGGTTTAGACTAAACAATTGCAGAGGGTGATTGATAATTTTTTTTAGGGCAGTAATGCAATATATTTTTATATCTTTATCCTGGAGGGAGAGGCTACCATTTAATTTTTTTATTGTATAAAATAAGAGTTGGCACAATTAAAATATCAAACTGTATATTTTCAAATAGTAATTTATCCTAATTGTTAATACCAATGATAATGATATGAATGTTTAAGAAGCAATTCCTATTTCTAGAGAATAAACATGAAAAGAATGAAGAAATGAATCTAAAACTTTCTGTCCTGATAAAATGCAATTTTGTTACAGTGGTGTAATTTACCTTCGGGTTCAAGTTATATTCCTATGTTAAATATTATATATATTTTTTTAAATTTGTAAAACTAGGTTCTTTGGCGCCGAGATATATATTTTTTTCCTCTGCAGGTGACATACTAATATTGTTAAGTACGTTACTTTAACAGGCCACACACCTCGGGAGTTTAAATGCAGAAAGAAAAAAATTACCTTTAAAAACTTCACATTAATCCTTCTAAGGTTTTTTTTTTCCAGTGACTTTTGGCGCGGCGTATGGAACTAGGTTTTCCTTGGGTTAAAGCGTTAATTTAAAATTCCCGTTCTGTAAATAAACATTTTTTTTTTTGGACGAGAGAGACTTCTGAAATATT
Source organism: Bacillus rossius redtenbacheri (assembly GCF_032445375.1). NCBI lineage: Eukaryota > Metazoa > Arthropoda > Insecta > Phasmatodea > Bacillidae > Bacillus > Bacillus rossius. The sequence goes on from NC_086343.1 coordinate 10,760,621, forward strand.
TAGAGGAGAGAGACAGAGAAAATGTTGGGGTTTATTTACTCGCTTTTAATATTCCACGCCCGTTGACACGAGAGTTCTCTTTTTTTTTTGGGGGGGGGGGAGGATGGGGTTGTGTTGGGGGTGGGGGGAAGTATTGTGCCATACTTAGCCCGCAGGTGTGTCGTGTGACGTAAGCGGGAGTTTCCACTCGGCAGTAGCAGAGTCCTGGGACTCGACCGTACGGAAGCAGAAGGAAGAGGAACGCTAGGAATAACTACAGCGCCTGCTTGTGGATACTGCATACGTCCCTGGCGTGCGAATGGGTGGGAGAGAGAGAGAGACGGAAGCGCCACAGGGACGAGAAGGAAGGCAGAAAGTTGAAGGACAAGGAAACACACGCGGGCTCGTGTAGGAACTTGTTATAACTTTAAATCTCGTTACGGAGGAGTTGTGCCAGTGAAACCTCCCCCCCCCCTCCTTACCCCCCAATCCGAGTACAGTCGGCGGGAAAAGATTATTTGCTCCGCTGCCGCCGGAAAATATGAGAGCATTTTTGTTCGTCTCGTCTCAACACTCTTTCAATGGAACAGTAACGGGAAAAAAATTACTTCCTAGTTATACGGCTTATTAAATTAGTACTCAGAAAATAAAATGCTGTACTTTCACTAAAGATTACTTTGGAAACCAGTTGTCAAGATAGTGTTACTTTGAACAACACATGGCTGTGGTTATTTTTGCATTCATGATACTGGTAATACAAAAATTGGCGCATTAATTAAATATTTTAATCGATGTTTTATTCAATTATATATATATATAAAACCATGGAAAATATAATAGGATATTCGATAATTGGACTTTTTTTGTTTTAGCATGCTTATTAATGTGTATTGTGCGCAGTTAATATTAAATACCTATTTAGGAATCGGTTTAAAAATAAATTTAACTATTGGAGGTCCTGGTATAACACAAAGCGTAAATGCGCGGGTGAAATTCCCAATCCAGCATTACAGTGAACACTTATTTTGTGTTTTCATGTAAATGTACAAATTTATAATCATCTGTTATCTTACATGAATATTTCTGTTCCATTTACAAAAAAAAAATTCAGTGTAGTTATTAATTTTTTTTCCTTTTCAGCTTTTGTTTAGTTCAGAATTTCCTACAAATTGAAAAAAAATAATGGTTAGATATGCACGAAGCTCTAAAGGCTGTATGTTTCAAAAAATCAAATTATTAATGCTTTTTGATTATTAAAGGAATACAGTTTTCAAATTTTAGGTAATTTCACTCCTGTGCAATTCAGCGGAATCATTTGGCTTATCGGTCGGATAATTTTACTGCCAGCTTTCTGTATGGTTGAAAAACACCCACACATATAACCAGTTGGGAAAATTTTGTGAACGGCGATGGATATTTCCAATTTAATTTTATCATGTTCCCGGCGTATTTAAGTATCTCACTCACGGAGCAAAATTATTATTTTTTTTCTGCCTTTAACTTTGTAGGTAGTTTGCTGCGATCATTACACAGAAATAATTACTCCTCCCAACCTCTCCACTGAAAAACAAAGCCAACGTGTGTCCTTTTATTTCCTTCCGAGAGTTTCTCCGACTAATAATCTTGCTCTATTGGCGAAAGTTACGTTTACGGCGTTAAATAATTAAAAATTCGTTGGTCGACTAAATTTAGCGCACCAGGTGTCTCGCTGGTCAAAAAGGGCTTCGCGCGATATCCATGTAGCAAGGCATGCATGGCCAACACTTGTTTGCAGCAACCCGTATCATCAACCAGTCTGCGGCTAGTCTTTTCGATTTGTTGTAAGGGCATCAGCTCATGTGCTCTATCGGCTGACTAATAATATGGAGCCTTGGTCGCCCCAAATACACTATAAATAAACCAATACCGGACAGTTCTTATGTTACAAACACGGGCAAGCATGCAACAAATAATGTGGCGTGACACTACAATACATTTTCTTATTAGTTAATAGTTAAATAATGTATTGTATAATTTGGCGAAGGAAAAAAAACACCTTTTTCAATACTGTTAGGAAATTCCAAGCACTGGAGGTGTATTTTTAAAGTATACAAGCTTCACTACCCGGCGTTGCCTAGGCTAAAACCGGCTGATATCTTGTCCGCTAGTTAAAGCCAAATATATAGCGCTATATGGCAGTGTTGTGGATATAGAGAAATGACACACAATTGCTGTTTGTATGTCTATGACCTATGAATTTCTTTTCAACCCATGGCAATTGGTTGAAATGTTTAGAAGTTGATCCGCCGCAGCGCCATCTAGCAGCGAGTTACAGAAAATTTGGATAGCAATGAAAACCTTCTCCATGAAAAAAAAAAACACTTCGATGTGCCAACTTTGATTGTGATCGGTCAAACGGTTTCATACATACAAACATCCAACAGAAAGTAAAGTTTTTTTCTAGTATAAAGTTTGGTAAAGTACATTTCAAACCAAAATACAAAATTAATACTGTACGTAACTTAAATGCTGTCATTTATTGGACTGGTGTGACAGAAATGGCAGATTTGTCGCTCAAAAAAAATGAGGCTGTCTTATATTGGTTTATAGTGTATTTGGTCGCCCCCCTGCTGTTTTTTTTTTCTTTCCATTTTTTTTTCCATTTTCCAATCAAAACTTGGCTGGCACAAGATATGTTAAATAAACACTGCTCTTCTCTCTTTGACTGTGTCAGTTCATCTTTCTTCCATCCTCATCACTTTAAACATCTTTCCTTTAACACCGCAAACCCCCCCCCCCCCCCAAAAAAAAAAGTCTCTTTTCTTCTCTGACTCCCTCAAGTCCAAACTTGGCTGCCTACACCAGCTCATTCGACGCAAAAATTTTCACTGTCCGCTTTTTCAGCTTTCAATTAATTTTGTTGCATGTTATCAATGTAATAATGTGTTCGATAATAGCAGTTACACTTGCAGCATAAACATTTACATGGCACACCCAATACAACTTGTTTCTGTCTCCCCTACAATTTTGGTCTCAAATTTATGTAGAATACTGGTTAAAAGATATCCAGGGATATTCTTAATTTGGATACTGTGTTTACTTAAGCTTCAATTAAAAATATTGTGATACTGCTTGAAATAAAGATTCCGTGCTAAATTTTTGTTGTTTTGTTTGACATTGCACAGGACTTAGTTTTGGCTACTTGTTGAAATCAGCACTTGTGAACTGGTGTGGTGATTATTACAATTTTAGTCATCCGTGTGAAGTAATAAGTTATTACCCTCGCGGCGCTTACAGACTAGAACCTGTAAGTATGTGGTTGCAACTAGGTGTAGAAGGTCTGGGAGATATGATTAGTGCCTTTACATGCCAATAATTGGGAAAAAATAGCTCAATATTAGAATTACAGCAAAAAAAAATATAGAATAATCCAAAAGGGTTTGGCCCAACCCCCGTAAGAATCACCTCTGAGTATTAAAAAAACCCTTCAAAAACCCGAAAGTCCATGTACTTGCTATATTTACGTCGCGACACATAATGCCCAAGGGATACCGGCGTAGATTTTCTTCGAAGATCTATTTATCTTCTATTAAAATTCCATTCATTAACTTTAATTTATTATAAGC